>NC_091246.1:107144090-107447121 GCF_042477335.2 Ovis canadensis
CCAGTACCACAAATTGAAAGTACCTATTCTTCGCTGCTCAGCCTTCCTTGGGTCCAGCTCTCACATCTGTATATGACTATTGGAAAAAAACATAAAGCTTTGTCATCTTGCCTCAAAAAATGAGATAGCATGGCTTTTGTATTTCTTTTTTTTTTTTTTGTAAATTTTATTATTGTTTAGTAACTTGAAGTGTAATTTTCCTTCAGTTCAGTTCAGTTCAGTCGCTCAGTTGTGTCCAACTCTTTGTGACCCCATGAATCCCAGCACGCCAGGCCTCCCTGTCCATCACCAGCCCCCGGAGTTCACTCAGATTCATGTTAATCGAGTCAGTGATGCCATCCAGCCATCTCATCCTCTGTCTTCCTCTTCTCCTCCTGCCCCCAATCCCTCCCAGCATCAGAGTCTTTTCCAATGAGTCAACTGTTCTCATGAGGTGGCCAAAGTATTGGAGTTTCACCTTTAGCAACATTCCTTCCAAAGAAATCCCAGGGCTGATCTCCTTCAGAATGGACTGGTTGGATCTCCTTGCAGTCCAAGGGACTCCCAAGAGTCTTCTCCAACACCACAGTTCAAAAGTATCAAATCTTCGGTGCTCAGCTTTCTTCACAGTCCAACTCTCACATCCATACATAACTACTGGAAAAACCATAGCCTTGACTATACGGACCTTAGTCAGCAAAGTAATGTCTCTGCTTTTAAATATACCATCTAAGTTGGTCATAACTTTTCTTCCAAGGAGTAGGCATCTTTTAATTTCATGGCTGCAGTCACCATCTGCAGTGATTTTGGAGCCCAAAAAAATAAAGTCTGACACTGTTTCCACTGTTTCCCCATCTATTTGCCATGAAGTGATGGGACCAGATGCCATGATCTTCGTTTTCTGAATGTTGAGCTTTAAGTCAACTTTTTCACTCTCCTCTTTCACTTTCATCAAGAGGCTTTTTAGTTCCTCTTCACTTTCTGCCATAAGGGTAGTGTCATCTGCATATCTGAGGTTATTGATATTTCTCCTGGCAATCTTGATTCCAGCTTGTGTTTCTTCTAGTCCAGCATTTCTCATGATGTACTCTGCATAGAAGTTAAATAAGCAGGGTGACAATATACAGCCTTGACGTACTCCTTTTCCTATTTGGAACCAGTCTGTTGTTCCATGTCCAGTTCTAACTGTTGCTTCCTGACCTGCATACAGATTTCTCAAGAGGCAGGTCAGGTGGCCTGGTATTCCCATCTCTCTCAGAATTTTCCACAGTTTATTGTGATCCACACAGTTAAAGGCTTTGGCATAGTCAATAAAGCAGAAATATATGTTTTTCTGGAACTCTCTTGCTTTTTCCATGATCTAGCGGATGTTGGCAATTTGATCTCTGGTTCCTCTGCCTTTTTCTAAAACCAGCTTGAACATCAGGGAGTTCATGGTTCATGTATCGCTGAAGCCTGGCTGGGAGAATTTTGAGCATTACTTTACTAGCATGTGAGATCAGTGCAATTGTGTGGTAGTTTGAGCATTCTTTGGCATTGCCTTTCTTTGGGATTGGAATGAAAACTGACCTTTTCCAGTCCTGTGGCCACTGCTGAGTTTTCCAAATTTGCTGACATATTGAGTGCAGCACTTTCACAGCATCATCTTTTAGGATTTTAAACAGCTCAACAGGAATTCCATCACCTCCACTAGCTTTGTTCACAGTGATGCTTTCTAAGGCCCACTTGACTTCACATTCCAAGATGTCTGGCTCTGGATTAGTGATCACATCATCATGATTATCTGGGTCGTGAAGATCTTTTTTGTACAGTTCTTCCATGTATTCTTGCCACCTCTTCTTAATATCTTCTGCTTCTGTTAGGTCCAGACCATTTCTGTCCTTTATCGAGCCCATCTTTGCATGAAATGTTCCCTGGTATCTCTAATTTTCTTGAAGAGATCTCTCGTCTTTCCCATTCTGTTCTTTTCCTCTATTTCTTTGCACTGATCGCTGAAGAAGGCGTTCTTATCTCTTCTTGCTGTTCTTTGGAACTCTGAATTCAGATGCTTATATCTTTCCTTTTCTCCTTTGCTTTTCGCCTCTCTTCTTTTCACAGCTATTTTTAAGGCCTCCCCAGACAGCCATTTTGCTTTTTTGCATTTCTTTTCCATGGGGATGGTCTGGAACCCTATCTCCTGTACAATGTCATGAACCTCATTCCATAGTTCATCAGGCATTCTATCTATCAGATCTAGGCCCTTAAATCTATTTCTCACTTCCACTGTATAATCATAAGGGATTTGATTTAGGTCATACCTGAATGGTCTAGCAGTTTTCCCTACTTTCTGCAATTTGAGTCTGAAATTGGCAATAAGGAGTTCATGATCTGAGCCACAGTCAGCTCCTGGTCTTGTTTTTGTTGACTGTATAGAGTTTCTCCATCTTTGGCTGCAAAGAATATAATCAATCTGATTTCGGTGTTGACCATCTGGTGATGTCCGTGTGTAGAGTCTTCTCTTGTGTTGTTGGAAGAGGGTGTTTGCTATGACCAGTGCATTTTCTTGGCAAAACTCTGTTAGTCTTTGCCCTGCTTCATTCCACGTTCCAAGTTCCAAGGCCAAATTCGCCTGTTACTCCAGGTGTTTCTTGACTTCCTACTTTTGCATTCCTGTCCCCTATAATGAAAAGGACATCTCTTTTGGGTGTTAGTTCTAAAAGATCTTGTAGGTCTTCATAAAACCGTTCCACTTCAGCTTCCTCAGCGTTATACACTGGGGCATAGACTTGGATAACTGTGATGTTGAATGGTTTGCCTTGGAGATGAACAGAGATCATTCTGTCGTTTTTGAGATTGCATCTAAGTACTGCATTTCGGACTTTTTTGTTGACCATGATGGCTACTCCATTTCTTCTGAGGGATTCCTGCCCACAGTAGTAGATATAATGATCATCTGAGTTAAATTCACCCATTCCATTCCATTTTAGTTTGCTGATTCCTAGAATGTCAACGTTCACCCTTGCCATCTCCTGTTTGACCACTTCCAATTTGCCTTGATTCATGGACCTGGCATTCCAGGTTCCTATGCAATATTGCTCTTTACAGCATTGGATCTTGCTTCTATCACCAGTCACATCCACAGCCGGGTATTGTTTTTGCTTTGGCTCCATCCCTTCATTCTTTCTGGAGTTATTTCTCCACTGATCTCCAGTAGCATATTGGGCACCTAATGACCTGGGGAGTTCCTCTTTTGGTAGCCTATCATTTTGCCTTTTCATACTGTTCATGGGGTTCTCAAGGCAAGAATACTGAAGTGGCTTGCCATTGCCTTCTCCAGTGGACCACACTCTAGGGAAATTCTACAAATATATAAATAAACAAACACATATTATATATTCACATAAGAATTTTGTACAAAAGAGGAAAACAAACAATTGGCTTAGTTTGAATATATGTTGGATTATTGTTAAACTTTTTCTGTCACTGTTGAACCTAGCTGTGTGTCTATGTCTCAGGGAAATGTGTAATCAACATGCTTTTGCTACTGTAAGACAATTGATTTAGATTATTTTTATTTGATTTTTTTAATGTGTTGATCAATTATTTGATAACTCATGCAACCTATTTAATAGTTTAAAAGTTTTATAGCTATTGTAAGTAATCCTTAAGGTGGTATTTATTTTTTCAGATGAAATCTACAGAATAGGCTTCAAGTGGTGGGTTTTCATTACACCCACCAAATAAATATAGCATTCTAACTCTTAATTTTAAATATTGAGACTTCCATCAACAGGTATTCATATAATTGCAAGACCTGTGCACCTTTGGTCCCATCTGTATAAATAATTTGTCAGTGTTATATTGAAACATTTGGTTGAAACAATCACAATTGTAAGAAGTAGGGTACCCCCTGCTTTCAACAATACAAATGTTCCAGCAAGAATGATTGTAAAATAAATATTGGAAACGTGAATGCATTTTCTATTTAATTTCCATTAAGGGTATTTCTATTTGAAAAACAACCTCCAGCAGATTGGCTTAAAAGCTTTTTGATGTAAAAGTCTTTAAGATAGAAGTATTGGTTCATTTATTCTAGTTTCATGTTCTTGGAAGTCTTAAAACATTTGAGGGGATCATTTCTTTTGTCTTTGCTCTGTATCAGCCAAGGCAATATTCCAGTACCTGGGGTCACAGGAATCTCCTGCTTTTAAAATAACAACTGTTCCCACTCATCATTTATTTGGAAATTTACTATCATTGCTCATTTACTAATAGCCCATCTGAAAATGCCCCCTTTGAAAATTAAAGAGATTAGTGTTTTACATTCATTCAAAAGAAACATATCCAAATTTGGTGACGTGATGATCAAGGAGATTTGTATGAGCTGTTATTTTTTGGCTCCAACCTCAAGAATTTATTTCATTATGCCTCACTCCCTCTTTTACAAGAACATTAAATGACCATTGTTCAGGTTCACTATAACCTACCTTCAATCTATCCAGGTTCTGAGTTTCAGTCCTGAAGTCTGTCTTTATGACTGGAGAAACAAGAAGAAAAGAAAATTCTAATGACTATGATACCAAATTCAAATGAATTTTAAGTGAAATTTGGGTTCCATTGAAGTGGGCTGAATTTTATAATAAAGAAGTTATCCACCAATTTCCGGCATCCTGACTTCAAAATGCAAATTTAAATGATAGAAAGGAGTTATATTTTTAGCACCTTACAAGGTTTTCATTCTAGCCAATCGTTATATTGTGTTACCATAATCTGTGGGCTTCCTTGGTGGCTCAGCAGTAAAGAATCTGCCTGCAATGTAGGAGAATCAGATTTGATCCCTGGGTTGGGAGGATCCTCTGAAGAAGTAAATAGCAATCCATCCCAGTATTCTTGCCTGGAGAATCCCATGGACAGAGGAGCCTGGCAGGCTGCAGTCCACGAGGTGGCAAAAAAGTCAGATACAACTTAGTGGCTAAACACAAACAACCACATTCCTACATTTAATTGTGTTAAAATAGACTAAAGAAATATATTTTGAGCTAATTTCTGTTCCAATATATACAAGCTATACACACTTCTGATCTTCAAATACCAATTATGCTTCTGACAAAGTATATATGTAATAAAAATGTACTCTTCCATTAAATACATCATTTTTAAACTTTTTCTAGAAGAACCTGGTGGGCTACAGTCCAAAGGGTCATGAAGAGTCAGACACGATGAGTGGACTGAGCATGCAACCCAACAATTAATTTTGGAACCCCTCTTACATTCAATTTTCTAGGTACTGAAAAAGCTGTTGCAAGAGATATAGAAGTAAGTCTTTTGTCAATATAGATCTGAGGTTGTAACAATTAGCTTCAGCTCTCTGTTCTCCAAGCAGCAGCCTAATGAAAGGTACCCTTGAATTTCCCACCTGTAAGGGGACTGGGACCATGTTTATTTATCCTCTATTGGAGTATCTGGCACAGTGTACACATTCAACACATATCTGTCTCATTAGTGTGTGAATGACTTCATTGGTTCATCTTTGTATCTCCTGAACTGAACGTCACACACATAGTGGTTCATGATAAATAATCATACTGACAGAGAATTATCTCCTGGGACTTCATACCATTTTATCTGTGTGTTCTTTATCATCCCTCCTAGAAGAATGCTCTTTTTAATGATGCGTGAATTTCCAAACACCATCCCACTCACTCCTTCCAGTTACCTGAAGATTTACCATCTGTGTGAAGACATATTTTATTTGAAGAAAAATTAGAAAATTAAGCTTATTAATTGAGAAAAATTGCCCTAGACTGAGAACCACAAGAAAGTGCAACAATTGATTGAAATGGGCAATTCATTCAAATGACAGATTAACACAACAGAACCAGAGATAGATAGTAGTAGACTCTTAAGGGTACCTAATATTTGATCAATGGGAAAATTATATTTTGGAATAGATGTCATAGTACCTGGAAATGGCTGATACTAACCTGACTTTCCATCTAGTGAATCCAACAAGCCCAACACTTGGATTGCCATTAGAGTCTCATCTTCTTGCAGATTTTCTCCCAGATTTGGTCTTTCTTCCTGTGATTGTGTGACCTTCTTTTATATGGATGTTTCCTGATTGCTAGCTCTATACAGTCAGCAAAAATAAGATTGGGAGCTGACTGTGGCTCAGATCATGAACTGCTTATTGCCAAATTCAGACTTAAATTGAAGAAAGTAGGGAAAACCACTAGACCATTGAGGTATGACCTAAATCAAATCCCTTATGATTATACAATAGAAGTGACAAATAGATTCAAGGGACTAGATCTGATAGACAGAATGCCTGAAGAACTATGGATGGAGGTTCATGACATTGTACAGGAGGCAGCAATCAAGACCATCCCCAAGAAAAAGAAATGCAAAAAGGCAAAATGGTTTTTTGAGGAGGACTTACAAATAGCTTTGGAAAGAAGAGAAGCTAAAGGCAAAGGAGAAAAGGAAAGATATGCCCATTTGAATGCAGATTTCCAAAGAATAGCAAGGAGAGATAAGAAAGCCTTCCTCAGTGTTCAATGCAAAGAAATGGAGGAAAACAATAGAATGGGAAAGACTAAAGATTTCTTCAAGAAAATTAGAGATACCAAGGGAACTTATCATGCGAAGATGGGCACAATAAAGGACAGAAATGTTATGGACCTAACAGAAGCAGAAGATATTAAGAAGAGGTGGCAAGAATACACAGAAGAACTATACAAAAAGATCTTCACAACCCAGATAATCACAATGGTGGGATCACTCACCTAGAGCCAGACATCCTGGAATGCGAAGTCAAGTGGGCCTTAGGATAAAACGAGTGGAGGTTATGGAATTCCAGTTGAGCTATTTCAAATCCTAAAAGATGATGCTCTGAATGTGCTGCACTCTATTGAGTGCCAGCAATTTTGGAAAACTCAGCAATGGCCATAGGAATAGAAAAGTTAAGTTTTAATTCCAATCCCAAAGAAAGGCAATGCCAAAGAATGCTCAAACTACTGCACAATAAATACAGTGGCAGACTTTATTTTTTGGGGCTCCAAAATCACTGCAGATGGGGGCTGCAGTCATGAAATTAAAAGATACTTGCTCTTTGGAAGAAAAGCTATGACCAACCTAGACAGCATATTAAAAAGCAGAGACGTCACTTTGCCGACAAAGGTCCATCTAGTCAAAGCTATGGGTTTTCCAATAGTCATGTATGGATGTGAGAGTTGGACCAAAAAGAAAGCTGAGCGCTGAAGAATTGATGCTTTTGACCTGTGATGTTGGAGAAGACTCTTGAGAGTCTCTTGGACTGCAAGGAGATCAAACCATTCAATCCTATAGCAAATCAGTCCTGAATATTCACTGGAAGAACTGATGCTGAAGCTGAAGTTCCAATCTTTTGGCCACCTGATATGAAGAAGTGCCTCATTTGAAAAGATCCTGATTCTGGGAAAGATTGAAGGTGGGAGGAGACAGGGACGACAGAGGATGAGATGGTTGGATGACATCACCAACATGGACATGAGTTTGAGTGAACTCTGGGAGTTGGTGATGGACAGGGAGGCCTGGCATGCTACAGTCCAAGGAGTCACAAAGTCAGACATGACTGAGCAACTGAACTGAAATAAACTGAACTTCCTGATTGCTACTTCAGCACCTTTGTTTAGTGCCTGGCTGAGGACTATGGCACTTCCTATGGACTATGGGGTTTGAATTAGGAAGGGCAATTAGGAGGGTATTTCATTCACTGAGGCAAAAGACAATGAACATGCATTATGGGAATGAGAAGAGTGGACAGGATTGAGAGCATCTATGCTTAGGAACTGATATCTACCTGATATGGTATGTTTTAGACCATATTACACTGATCTTCCCTACAGCTCAGATGGTAAATAATCTGCTTACAATGCAGGAGAGCTGGGTTCAATCCCTGGGTTGGGAAGATCCTCTGGAGAAGAGAATAGCAGTCTACTCCAGTGTTCTTGCCTGGAGAACCCCATGGACAGAGGAACCTGGTGGGCTACAGTCTGTGGGGTCACAGAGTTGGACACGACTGAGTGACTAACTCTACACACTGACATTAACCAACTCTTGAGAAAGTCAATATTTCTTTCATAAAGTTATTATTCCAAAATATTTCAAATGAAGATAAATATCTAGAGACTAGAACAATGAGCCACATGGAATATATTTCCCAGGTGCAGCAGTTGTCAAGATTTTGCAATATTTGTTTCTTTTTCTTTTTTTTTTGGTGAAGCATTTTTTGTAATTTCCAACATTATGTCGTTTTATTCCCAAATTTTATTAGGTGTGATTATGCATAATCACACCTAATAAAATTAACAGTAATACCTGTGTCATTTAATATGCAGTCTGTAATCAAATTGAAGAAAGTAATGGCAACTCACTCCAGTATTCTTGCCTGGGAAACCCATGGACAGAGGAGCCTGGCAAGGGCTCCATGGGGAGTCCATGGAGTCACAAATAGTCGGACACATGGCTGAGCGATTGAACAGCAAGGATCTAGGGCCTTAGTTACTTTAAAAAGTAGACAGTCTC
Organism: Ovis canadensis; assembly: GCF_042477335.2. NCBI lineage: Eukaryota > Metazoa > Chordata > Mammalia > Artiodactyla > Bovidae > Ovis > Ovis canadensis. Next base: position 107,152,614 of record NC_091246.1, read on the forward strand.
TTTAAGTTATTTTGAGGTTTTTTTGGTGGTAACACAACAAACTTATTTTTTAAATATTTATTCCATTGATTTCATTTACTTTTTTTGTTGTTCAAATAGCTCCAACTTTGACCAATGAAAGCAGTATTCTTAATTCATGTTTATTGCATGATTATTTCCCTTTTGTACAGATGGGTTGAAGCAAATATAACACATGTATTCTTCCATACAGCTATCATAATACTCAGTTCAAGAAGAAATAATAGCTTTTAAAACACATGATCCACCATACTGTGTAATCATCATTTGAGCTTCAAAACTTTGTCAAAATTTTGATAAAAAGTTAAATAATTTAAGCCTATAGAATAACCAAATTAAAGACGGATCAAAGTGAAATAACAAAGGTCTGAGTTCACATTATGGAGTTTGGTCTCTATCCTGAGAATAAAGGCAAACATGGGAAAAAAATATGTTAAAATGTTAAAGTCAATAGCGATAGGATTTTTTTTGTTTGTTTGAAAGTGATAGCATGGAGAACAGATTGGATGGGTGCCAACCTGGAAGCAAGACCATCCCAGGGGCTGAGCAGTAATGTGAGTTAAGGAAGTTGGGGGAAGTGTCCCTGATCAAACCAGGGAAGTGGCCAGGCCAATAGTATAAAGTGAAGAGACTTAGGAAGTGTGCAGGAGGTGCTGTAAATTGGGGTTTGAGGTTTAGGTAGAGATGGGTGGAGCAAAGAGAAGAGTTCAAAATGACACCACATGTCTGACTTGATCCATTTTGTGGATGGTGGTGCCTTGAAACACTGGAGGAAGGGCAGGTTCTGGGGAAGAAGATGAAATTTCTTTCAGAGATGTTAATATTTAGGCATCTGTTTGGGATAATGTTAGGGGAGTAGCAGGGAAAGGGAGAGAAAGGATGAGAGAGGATGAAAGAGAGAAGAGAATGTTGTTAGTTCTGGGCTGGAGACATAGATTTGGAATTAATTAGCATCTTAAGATGGCATATAGGACTTCCCGGGTTGACAGTAGAGGTAAAGAACCTGCCTGCCGATGCAGGAGATGTAAAAGACATGGGTTCAAGCCCTGAGTTGAGAAGATCCCCTAGAGAAGGAAATGGCAACCCACTCCAGTAATTCTTGCCTGGAGATTTCCATGGACAGAGAAACCTGGCGGGCTACAGTCTAAGAGTCGGACATGACTGAAGTGATGGAGCACACAAGATTACCACATAAGATGCTGAGCATCACTGGAATCATCACATAAGAAGGGTATGTGGAGGGACTCTCTTGGGGTCCAGTGGTTAAGACTCTGGGCTTCCATTGCAGGGGACACAAGCTTGATCTCTGGTCAGGGAACTAAGATCCCACATGACGGCTGAAATAAGAAAGAGAGAAGGGTACATGGAGAGAACAGAAAAAAGAGCAGAGACCTGGAAACTCAGCAATACCGTGGAGGACGGGAGGACAGAGGGACACCCGAGATGGAGCAGAGAAAGAGTGCCAGAGACACAGAGGGGAAAGGTCAGACCCGTGAGGCACCCACCACCATGAGCAGTAGTAAAAGGTGCAGCTCAGGTTTGACTTGTGAGATTGCCTATCCCTTCCTTCAACCAAAACGCTCAGGAAAGTGGAGAAGAAGAGGACATTCGATTGGGGTGGGAAGTTGGTGCTTTGTTTGGGACCAATGAGTTTGAGGTTCCATCCAGGTGGAACCAGTGAATATTTGATTCCCCAGAGGAAAAAAGTCTTGATCCTTATGTGAATAATGTGGCAAAATAATATCCTTGATGTAAAAATATTCTGTTGAGAGATACTGTAACTATATTGTAACATTTCTTAAGTCATTGTGAGTAAAACCGCAACTCCTCTCACAAACATGCAAAAAACAAATAAGCAGGACAGCCCCTGTGAAGTGTGAGAAGTGCTTTCTGGGGCAGAGCTGAAATCAGGAACATGGGGTCTGGTAGGTCTGGGTGTGTGTGCTGACTGATCACTTACTTTCAGGGTGACCTTGGACAAGTCAGTCTCTGCAAAGTTAGATTATTTTCATCTGAAAAATCAGGCTAGTAAAAGCTAATATTGTTCAGTGTTGATGAAAATGAAATTAGATGATATATGAAAATATCTTGTATAGTAGTTTGCACCTAATCAGAGCTTAGTAAACAATGACTTTATAATTATTGAAAATCATCAGGCATAAAAAATTTAACTTCTCACCCTTGCCTTAATGATTTCCACATTTCTTCATGACATTAACTTTCTCTCTCACCTAGAAGTAGTTTTAGGCTCCTTCTAGAAATAGCCTCATTCCATGCAAGATAAACTCAAGATTTTGTCACTCTTAGAACTTGTTTTGGGGAGAAATTACTACTTGTGGGTGATGGTGTGAAGGGTAAGATAGAGGAGACGTGAGGAAACAGCAAACAGCACCACTGCCTCTAACATAAGCTGCCTCCACCACCTTTAGGTATAAACCTATATATGTTCTTAATAAAAGCATACCCCAGTTTACTGTTTCTTCATTTGTGTCTAGACTGTAGCCATGATTTTCCTCCAATGTCTGGAAGGATGTGGGTACAGACCAGTATTAGAAAGATGATTTTGCTTAAAAAAAAAACCTTTATATTAGTCTAATATAGAGGTTTATTAAATCTGGAGGCTGCTGCCAAGTATTAGGTTGGCCAAAAATTTCATTTGAGTTTTTTCTGTAGCCTCTTATGGAGAGAACTTTTTGGCCAACCCAGTATTTCTCCATCATGGCATCTTCTGGTTCACACAGGGTTAACTTCCAATAGAAATATGGAAGTAACCTTCCTATGTTTTCTGCTCATCTGCCCTTGTGTATGTGTGATCAGTTGCTCAGTTGTGTCCGACTCTTTTGCAAGTCCATGAAGAGTAGCTTTCCAAGATCCTCCGTCCTTGGGATTTTTCCAGGCAAGAATACTGGAGTGAATTGCCATGCCCTCCTCCGGGGGATGTTTCCAATCCAGGGAGCAAACCGGCATTTCCCACATCTCTTGCATTGGCAGGTGGACTTTTTACCACTGAGCCACCTGGAAAGTATCTACCCTTATCCTATCCCCTGCTCCAAGCTCCTGGCTTCCCTTTAGCAACATGTCAAGATGGAAGCCTCTGGCTCTATTTGTACAAATTGATGGATTTCTTGTAGTAAAAAGCTTAGGTTGTTCTTTGAGATTTCTCCAGAGGGAACTATTTGCAAAACAAAAAAATCAACAACAATAAAACAACATCTTTCTCAGGCTAAGTTTTAGCATATCTAATGGTCTAACTTTAATGTGTTTTTATGCTAAAAAAGTCTTCTTTCTATAGGTAAAGAAAAGAAGAAATGAAATATTTGATGGACACTTAAAATTTCATCCTATTCCATAATATTCTGAAAATGGAAGGAAGAACTTCTTAATTCTTGCCTCTGACCTCATTCAAAGAGACATCCTATTCATTACCCCATCAGAAGTGTTTAATAAAAGTCAGAAAAAAAAAAACACACAACAAAAAATGTCAATAAGGGACTTCCTTGTTGGTCTGGTGGTTAAGACTTTGCCTTCCAACACAAGGGGTGTGAGTTAGATCCCTGGTTGGGAAGCTAGGAGCCCACATGTCTTGTGACCAAAAAGCTAAAACATAAAACAGAAGTAATGCTGTAATAAATTCAATAAAGATTTTAAAAAATGATCCACATAAAAAATATTTTTTAAAAAAGACAGTAGAAAACTTTGTTCTCTATACCCTGAAAATAATACCAAGGAAAGTGGTATTTTCTAGTAGTTCCAAATGGGATAGGAGAATACTCCATTTATGAAATGTACTATGGAAAATACACATCCCCTTTGCAATGAAAAGCAAAGAGTAAGATAGAATCATCTGGTACCTATACTGAAGGCACAGTTCAATTTCATCAGTGTTTTCAAAATGCCTATTATATGCCAGTGTTAGTGGTAGGTCCTAAGTTTAGTAAAGATTAGTCTTGGTCTCCTATAATTAACAATCTAGTGAGACAGGCAAGTAAACCTACATTGTTAAGGACTGAAGTCTTAAATAGAAGCATTACAAAGATACAGGGGGGAATAATGAAGCGCTAGGTACAATTGTGTGCATGTCAGAGTGTCTACCAAAGGTAAAGAAGGGAATTGAAAAAATAAACTAATAAATACAGTGATAACATGCTTGAGAAAATGACTTCTCATTGCATTAGCAATACTCGCCACGACTCTTATCTCCAGTCCTTCTGTGTGTTTTTGGAGGGCTAATGTAGACACTATTCCCTGTTTCCCCTTGTCTCATATATTTTCTTTTATTTATTCTTTTAATTTTTTTGCAGCTCTGTGCAACATGGAGAATCTTACTTCCCTTACCAGGGATCAAACCCATGCCCCTTGTGGTGGAAGGTGAAGTCTTAATCTTTCTAATTTTAATTTTCAAAAGTCCTAATTTTAAGTTTTTCATTGAAATAGGGTTGATTTGCAATGTTCTAGGTGTATAGCAAAGTGCTTAGGTTATACAAACACACACACACACACATATATTCTTTTCCATTGTAGGTATCACAGTATATTGAATACACTTCCCTATGCTATACAGTACTTCCTTGTTGTTTATTTTATATATAATAGTGTGTATCTGTTAATTTCAAAGTCGAGATTTATCGTAAATTTTTTTATTCTCTGGTTTGAAGGAAATACTGATTTTCCCCCACACTTAATTTCAGATATGACTTGCTGTGATGTCAATAGTGACCACAGAAAGCAAGAGTATAATCTCCAGGCTGGCTTCTCAGAGCAAATCAACATGTTCTTGCATGAACCACTCATGCTCTCTAGGAAGCTATCTGCTACTCCTGCTGATGCTGGAGGCAGGGATGAGGGGCAAGGCTTTGGTATGGAAGAGGCCAGATTTCTAAATGAAAAGCCTTTCTGCAGATGATTCTTGACACTGTTCAAACAATGGTTTGAAGAAATGGTACTGTCTTTCCATCACATTTGAAACAATTCATATATTAAGAAATTTTTCTTCCTTTTGTAATTAAAAAACTCTTAACATTCTTATTTCTAGCTATGAAAAGGAGGGAAGCAAAAAGCAAAGGAGAAAAGGAAAGATATACCCATTTGAATGCAGAGTCCCAAAGAATAACAAGAAGAGATAAGAAAGCCTTCCTCAGTGATCAATGCAAAGAAATAGAGGAAAACAATAGAATAGGAAAGACTAAAGATCTCTTCAAGAAAATTAGAGATACCAAGAAAATATTTTATGCAAAATGGCCTCAATAAAGGACAGAAATGGCATGGACCTAACAGAAACAGAAGATAGTAAGAAGAGCTGGCAAGAATACACAGAAGAACTGTACAAAAAAGATTTTCATGACCCAGATAATCACGATGGTGTGGTCACTCACCGAGAACCACACATCCTGGAATGTGAAGTCAAGTGGGCCTTAGGAAGCATCTCTACGAACAAAGCTAGTGGAGGTGATGGAATTCCTGTTGAGCTATTTCAAATCCTGAAGGATGATGCTGTGAAAGTGCTGCACTCAATATGCCAGCAAATTTGGAAAACTCAGCAGTGGCCACAGGACTAGAAAAGGTCAGTTTTCATTCCAATTCCAAAGAAAGGCAATGCCAAAGAATACTCAAACTACCGCACAATTGCATTCATCTCACACGCTAGTAAAGTAATGCTCAAAAATTCTCCAAGCCAGGCTTCAGCAATATGTGAATCATGAACTTGCAGATGTTCAAGCTGGTTTTGGAAAAGACAGAGGAACTAGAGATCAAATGGCCAACATCCCCTGGATCATGGAAAAAGCAAGAGAGTTCCAGAAAAACATTTATTTCTGCTTTATTGTTTATGCCAAAGCCTTTGACTGTGTGGATCACAATAAACTGTGGAAAATTCTGAAAGAGATAGGAACACCAGACCACCTGACCTGCCTCTTGAGAAACCTATACGCAGGTCAGGAAGCAACAGTTAGAACTGGACATGGGACAACACTGATTTCAAATTGAGAAAGGAGTACGTCAAGGCTGTATATTGTCACCCTGCTTATTTAACTTATATGCAGAGTACATCATGAGCAATGCTGGGCTGGAAGAAGCACAAGCTGGAATCAAGATTGCTGGGAGAAATATCAATAACCTCAGATATGAGGATGACACCACCCTTATGGCAGAAAGTAAAGAGGAACTAAAAAGCCTCTTGATGAAAGTGAAAGAGGAGAGTGAAAAAATTGGCTTAAAGCTCAACATTCAGAAAACGAAGATCATGGCATCTGGTCCCATCACTTCATGGCAAATAGATGGGGAAACAGTGTCAGACTTTATTTTTCTGGGCTCCAAAATCACTGCAGATGGTGACTGCAGCCATGAAATTAAAAGACGCTTACTCCTTGGAAGGAAAGTTATGACCAACCTAGACAGCATATTAAAAAGCAGACACATTACTTTGCCAACAAAAGTCCGTCTAGTCAAGGCTATGGTTTTTCCAGTGGTCATGTATGGATGTGAGAGTTGGACTGTGAAGAAAGCTGAGCACCGAAAAATTGATGCTTTTGAACTGTGGTGTTGGAGAAGACTCTTGAGAGTCCCTTGGATTGCAAGGAGATCCAACCAGTCCATCCTAAAGGAGATCAGTCCTAGGTGTTCACTGGAAGGACTAATGTTGAAGCTGAAACTCCAATACTTTGTCCACCTGTGTGAAGAGCTGACTCATTTGAAAAGACCCTGATGCTAGGAAAGATTGAGGGCAGGAGGAGAAGGGGGTGACAGAGGATGAGATGGTTGGATGGCATCACCGACTCGATGGACATGGATTTGGGTAGACTCCGGGAATTGACAATGGACAGGAAGGCCTGCTGTGCTGTGATTCATGGGATCGCAAAGAGTCGGACATGACTCAGTGACTGAACTGAACTGAACTAAAGAGTAGGCTGCTTATTAGGAGATTAAGTGGGCTTCCCTGATGGCTCAGTGGCAAAGAATCTGCCTACCAATGCAGGAGACTTGGGTTTGATCACTTTGTCGGGAAGATTCCCTGGAGAGGAAATCGCAACCCACTCCAGTATTCTTGCCTTGACAAGAAGAGCCTGGTGGGCTACAGTCCATCGGGTTGCAAAGAGATGGACACAACTGAGCATGCACGCAGGAAACTAAATATTCGAAACAGCTCAGATTAACTGCTGGTTTTATTTTTTGTTTTTATAGGATTTTCTTTTTTTAATTTATTTTTTAATTGAAGGATAATTAACTGCTGGTTTTTAATTTCTTTCCTAATTATTATTAACTGGGTCACCCCTGGATATATATTATTAGTAAAAGTGGGATAAAGGATAAATTACATTTTACAATATCTGAGAAATACTGCAACATAATCTGAAACTACACCTCTCTTCCTCTTTGAGGAATAGTTTACTTGATTTCAAAGGGAAAGGGGACTATGTGAATATTTATGGAAGTTAGAAAAATATATTACAATTATTACCACTGAGGTTCACAGAAGTTAAGAATTGTCATCAAGGGCCTATTTACAGCAAGCATCTGATAATGTGAAGTAGCAGGAAAGAAGGGCTTGGAATGGAAGTGGAGTCTGTAAAATGAGACTGGAAAGGGATCAGGGGTGTGGAAAGCATACTATGTCATCGAGCATTTGGTTAGCAAAGTTGGTGGTTTGACTTTGCCAGAAAGGGCTGCATTTGATAAGAGTAGCCTTATTACCTGGCATGTTGCTTACTCTGAAACATGGGATTTCAGAGCATAACAGCAGCTTAAAGCCCATGTACCCTACCCCTTTATGGAAGAAACTGATCTCTAGGTTGGCTGAGCCACCTGGTTGAAAAGAGAGATGGAGTCACTCCAGCTCTGACTCCAGGGCTCTTTAAACTCTGCCCTATTTCTTAATGCCATTGGTAGGTGAGAAATTCAAACACAAGCTTGACATTTAAATTTTGACTATTGTGCAATTTGCCAAACCAAGATTCCACTAGGTGAATGAACTCATTTGATTTTCTGAAAAAGCAAACTTGCTTTGTGGGATTAAAAGAAATCGACTTATTTTCTACCACTAGGTGGCATGATACGTGTTTGTTTTTTTTTTTTTTCCTGACACTGAAAAGGAATCCCTCCTTTCCCTTAAATGCACGCAAGCACATACTTCATTCTTGGCAGACTTATGTCATTTTTACTGCTATGAAATTTGACTTGGGGCATCTGTTTATAGAATACTTACCTACAAAATTAAACTCATTTCTTTCCATTACATGGTTTTTGCTTCATGCATACGTATCTGTCTTTCCACTCTACGTGGGAAGAGAACCCAGGTCTGGTTTCAGTTCTTGTTGATGCTTTGTTTCATAACTACTGAATTCCTGGTTTAATAAAAACCTCTTTTTGCCTGTTGGAGAGAAGAAAAGAGACAAAATTCTAGTTGATTCTTAAGTGGCCACTTATTCATTCATTAGGTATAAGGAGCTAAGTATTCAACAGGTGATTAACTAGTAATAAGATTTAGCTAGTTACATAGCTCACGATGTTCTTTTTTCCTATCCCAAAGGATGTTGAAAACTTGAGGTAGAAGCCATAGAAGCAGCTCCCAGTTTAATTGAACGTCACCAAGCGAGGTTGGGAAAAGGCACTGAGGGTTCAGCTGAGAGATGAGACTGAAGGGAAATTCAACTACTTCAGAGTCAGCTTTGCCATCTTCTGCATTTTCTGTCATCAGAAGCTTCAGTATGTGAAGAAAAGAAAACAAACAGCAGGAGCAGGACTTACAGAATATCCTTTATAATTTACCCTTAGTGGCTTCCCTGGAGGGCCAGTGGTTAAGACTTCCAGTGCAGGGATCATGGGATTCAATCCCTGGGTGGGGGAGCTCAGATCCCACACCCCTTGGGATCAAAATCCCAACAATAAAACAGAAACAATAGTGTAACAGATTTAAAGAAGACTTTAAAAATAGTCCACATCAAAAAATACGCATATAAAAAGTTAAAATTCATCCTTAATAGATTTTTACTGCATTTTTATTCCCCTCACTCTCTGCATTAATTTTCAACTGCAGATTATTAAATGCCACCATGTTGAAGTTTTCTGCATAATGTTTCATATTTTTATTAATAAATAGAAATATCCTGGACCTTCCATTTTTGTGGAAGATCCAGACGTTTGAAATCAAGTCTATTCTGCATGAAAATCATTGGGAGGAAGGGGTTTTAAAAAAACACTGATGAAAGAATTCACACACGACCAGTTGACTCATAATCTTCTTTCTGGGTGCTTATTTTGTTTTTCTTCTTTGCTCCATAGACTAGTGTCTTGGGGCTTCTCAGGCCTATGTGGTATTAGATAACTACCCTCTGCTCCCAAAGGAGCAATCAATGAAGAATTCACTGACAATCACCTTTCTGGGGACAGAATCTAGTTGACCCAGGTTCAACTAGACCAGTCAACTATGGTCAAATCAGCCCCAAGTTCATGTGGTGTGACTATAGCTGCTGAAGGTCCACCCATTATGAATGAGGATCCTCAAAAAAGGAGAGTCGAGGTAAGTGTGCAGATACCCCAAAGGTGTCTCCTACACTGACACCCAGTAGGGATACAACAGGTATTTAGAATACATAAATGAATAAAAGAATAGATGCGTGAACTAAGAAACTCTGCTAGTTTGGAAAAGTCTAATAAACTCAGACTGACGGATACAGAGCAATTAATTAAGGATGTACTTTGTACCAGAGACTGTGCTGAGTACTGCAAGGAATAAAAACTGAAAAAGAAAGAAGTTCTTGACTTTAAGGAAAAAGTCAAGAAGAGGTATCATTAATATATAAGAAAAATATAGGCAGTGACAAGAACAACACAAAGCATTAATTATGGATATTCAGTCAATGGAGAGATCATACTTTGGGTTATCTTAGTTAAGGCAATACCGGCTAACTGACATTAGCGTTACCATGTATAAAATAGATAGCTAGCGGGAAGTTGCTGTATAGCACAGGGAACTCAGCTTGGTGCTCTGTGATGACCCAGAGGGGCAGGATGAGGGCACTGGAAGGAGGCTCAAGAATGAGGGAATATATGTATACCTATAGCTGATTTCACTTTGTTGGACAGCAGAAACTAACACAACATTGCAAAGCCTTTATACTCCTATAGAGAATAAAAGATAACACCAGCTCCTGAGAAATTCAGAAATCTCAGAGGATAAATGCAATAGAAGTTTATTTGTTGCCATGAAAATTTCAATTGACAACAGACGATGGGGGATGGGAACGGCAATGGGCTCAGCTTCACAGGGTCTTCAGGAACCCAGCTCTGCCACCAGCAACATGACGGTGATCATGGTGGTTCTACTGAGAGTCAAATCCAACCAGCAGTAGAGAGAGGATCTCTCACCCAGAAGGATATAAGGGCTTCTGCTGATAGTCCATCAGTTCCCCCTCCATCACATGACTGCACATCATTGAAGAGGAGGCTGGGGGAGGTAACCTGCTATGCTCGGGAAGAAAGGCAAACACATTTTGAGACTTGACAGCCAGTGACTACCCTAACAGCACTGTAGTCATGGCAGTGGAAGGGAGGAATAATCAGAAAAAAATGTGTGAAAAGAATACTATGTGAGATCATCTTTGAAGCATAATCTTCACTGTTGGAAAGAGAAAAGCTGTTCTTGGAAAAAAAATAATAGCAAAAATCTGAGGTTGGGGGAAATAACTGTTTGGGGAGTGATGAATATAGAGTAGAGTGAAAGTGTAATAAAAACTGAAAAGATAGTTCATTTTATTTGGCTCTTCTTTTCAAAAAAACTTTCTATTGATCTGAGAACATCAGTTTCCCAGACAATGAATTTTGGCTAGAAATTATGCTGCTAATTAAATAATGAGGAGGAACTAAAGTTAGAGAATGAACTTAAAGTTGTTGAGGAAGGAGATGGGGAAAAGGATAGTCAGGAAATTTAGGATGGACATGTACACACTGCTACATTTAAAACGAATAACCAACAAGGACCTACTGTATAGTACAGGGAACTCTGCTCAGTGTTATGTGGCAGCCTGGATGGGAGGCGAGTTTGGGGGAGAATGGATACATGCATGTGTGTGGCTGAGTCCCTTTGCAGTCCCCCTGAAATTATCACAACATTGTGAATCAGCTATACCCCAATACAAGATAAAAAGTTGAAAAGAAAAAAGCTTTCTATCTACTGGAGAACATCAGTTTGGATTTTGGCTAGAAATGATGCTAATAATTAAATAATGAGGAGGAACTAAAGTCTGAAGGAAAAGTAATGAGCAAAACCTGATTAGTGGTTAAGACTTCACTTAACCAATGCAGGCGACACAGGCTTGATCCCTGGTTAGAGAGCTAAGATCCCACACACCTTGGGGCCAAAACACCAAAACATAAAACAGAAACAATATTGTAAAAATTCAATAAAGACTTTAAAAATAGTACACTTTTAAAAAAATCTTAAAAAATACCTACTTTGATGATATGTTGTTTTCCTCTACTGACCTCCTGCATTCTAAATGGGAAGAACCACCTTCATTTGCTCTTTAAAATATCCAGTTGACTTAATAAAGGCGTATGAAAGCAGTACAAATTTATTGATCTGGATGAGGGTTTAAAACAGTCAAGATCAATACTGATATATTTTTAATTTTTAGCCCATACATCTTCTTACTTAAGTTAAATATATCCATACAACTGAACTAATATATAAATGTTATTTTTTCCTTGGATGGTATTAGTCTCAACCACATATTTTAGAATAATGGGAGAGATTTTCTTTTTTGTTCAGAATTTCTTTTAAATCAGACATCTGGTATTTGGCACTCGACTTTTATTAGACCGGTTGAGCACTTTTAAAGGGGGATAAATCATGTGACTTTCATTTTAATTTTTTACTGTATAGCCAACATATGCTGAGTAATAGCATTAAATAAGATCAGTAAATGAAGGATTATGATCTGTCTGTGTCCAATTTTGCAAAGAAACTAATTAGAGAAAGGTTTTTCAGATCAGAATTGAATTAGCCAGCAATTTTTAAAAATTGTAGTAATAGAATGAGAAATGCTTGGATTTTAACATGTTGCTGGTGAGAAGGAAAAATTACAAGGAGCATTAACACTTTCACTCTAATTCTGGCTGAAGGGAGAAGAGAACAGGGCAACTCTTTGGTATAAGCCTCTCCCCACTGCCAGAAGACGTTTAGACCAAAAAAAAAACACAAACAAACCACCTCAAGCCTTTTCACAGCTATCTATTTTAATTAGAGATATTAAGTTGGAAGCTGGAACGTTGAGAGCTAACCTTATGGATAATGCAGCATTCTCCACATCCTGGGGAGCATTCATTTTAATTGTCTCATTTCACTAACTTGGATATGAGAAAGGCTTTCTATCCCACTCTTTAATATTTGGCAGGCAGCCAGCTCTTTTCTATGGTTACACTTATTGAGGTACAGAACTGCGTTTGGAATTAAGTTGGAATTTTATTTATAGCTTTGGAATGTCTTGCTAAATGTCTCTAACTATGGCAACTTCTCTTTATAAACTGGAATGAAAACTCCATCGTTTTTACAAAAAAAATGAGCAAAAAGAATATACAGCAGGGCTTATTAGTTTCTTTAAATTCTATCAGTTATGGGTAGCATAAATAAGAACATTAAATGAATTAGTCTTACCATGGCAATCTTAATTATAAATATTTTAGATTCATATATTTGACTAGTAATTCAAAGATTTTGACATGTAATCTAAACATGACAAATCATGCTATAAGATATAATTTTATGATTTGTAAAAAAATTTTTTTTATGAGTTTCCAATCCTGAACCCCCTCCCACCTCCCTCCCCATACCATCTCTCTGGGTCATCCCAGTGCACCAGCCCCAAGCATCCTATATTTTGCATCAAACCTAGACTGGTGATTCATTTCTTACATGATATTATACATGTTTCAATGCCATTCTCCCAAATCATCCCACCCTCTCCCTCTCCCACAGAGTCCAAAAGACTGTTCTATACATCTGTGTCTCTTTTGCTCTCTCGCATACAGGGTTATCGTTGGAAAGATGCTGTTCTAATTAAAAGAATAAAAGGCTTTCTGCTCAGTGAAGTATAAAATCAAGCATTCATTTCAGTATTGTGACTAGGACAAATACATATTATGCTCATTTAGTGTTTTTCAATGGCTAAGCAACATGATTTGTTGTACTTTGTCATTTTCAGGCATTCACTATGGTCATAATTTCTTTACATTCCTGAAATCCAAAACAGGGTAAACAGAATCACTGGCTCAATTGCTAAATTTGCATATTTGGCATTTGAAAAACACGAAGAGCCTTCAAAATCCAAGCATGTCTGAACACCATTTATCCCCTCAAACTGGTCTCCCATTCTTCCCCAATTATCCTAAATCTCAGTGTCATGTTTTAGCATTCACTTTCTGTTTTCTCTTTTTCTAGATAATCCCAAGCAAAGTGGGTAGTACAGGGAGAAATTCCAAAGAGTACCACAAAAAATGCTCAGATAAAGACTACTCTTCTGCTGTTGGCCCATTTGATCTCTTTTCTTCTTATTTGGACAGTAACTTTCACGGGTAGTTGGATTAGAAATTAAGCAATAGAGCAAGGGAATTACTTTAAGAGATATAAATATGTGCATGAGAAAGAAGGTACTGAGTCTAGCGCATTCTTTCAGGCTTTCTATATTATTTTTCATTTGTATATTGTTCTTGGTGAAGCAAAAATACCATAATATATATTTTTATATTCTCAAAGGGTTTATCATGAGACAATCAGTACCCCTGAAACAATCTATGAGCAATTGAAAAGAACTAATAAAAAATTGAAACACTAATTATTTCAAATGTGTGATACAGTTAGTAGTCAGGACAAGGGAGTTCTTAATGGGTGGAGAATAATGTCTACTTTACACATGGAAGTACCTTGAGTTTAGGCTTTGGATTATTGTATAAAGGAAGAGTGAGAGCCCAGAGATTGTCACTGAACAGATGTAACAGAGGAGAAATTCTGAGCCTGGTAGCCAAGAATATGCAGAGATAAACTTGAGTGTGTTGGATCATGAAAGAAATTCCTAAGTGTTCCTACCATCCATCAGAGACCCTCGTGAGGAAGATTGGGAAAGGTGCATGACTATAACCAAAAAAACAGAATCAAAACATTGATATTTGGGTCACTTTAAAATTTTGGTTTATTCTTTGGATAAAGAAGACGTGGTACATATATACAATGGAATATTTCTCAGCCACAAAAAAGAATGAAGTAATGCCGTTTACAGTAAAATGGATAGACCTAGAGACGATCATCCATTTTTCTGGCCTGGAGAATCCCAGGGTGGTGGAGCCTGGTGGGCTGCCGTCGCACACAACTGAAGCGACTTAGCAGCAGCAGCAGCAGCAGCAGCAGCAGCAGCAGCAGCAGCAGAAATGGTCATATTAAGTGAAGTAAGCCAGACAGAGAAAGACAAATATCATGTGATATCACTTGCATCTTTCATGCTGCGGGGAATCTAAAAAAACATGATACAAATGAAATTATATACAAGCCAAAAATAGATGAATAGACAGAGAAAATAAACTTGTGGTTACCAAAAGGGGAAAGAGGGGAGGGATCAATGAGGAATTTGGGATTAACAGATACACACTACTGTATATAAAATAGATAACCAACCATCACCTACTATATAGTGCAGGGAACTATACTCAATATTCTGTAATAATCTATAAGGGAAAAAGAATCTGAAATACAATTTATATATGTGTATGTGTTTGTGTGTGTCTATGTATATAGCAAAATCACTGCTGTACACCTGAAAATAATATATTGTAAGTCAACTATATATTAGTAAAAAGTTTTTTTTTTTTTAATTCAAAGGCTTCAAAAATTTTTTTTAGCTTATTCTAATGTTGGTCCAAGTGTATTTCTCTCTCTTCGTTTCTACTTCCCAAGTTTAGAGACTGAGTCTGGTGACACAAAATAAGATCAGATGTTTTTCTAAATCTTCTAGGTATTCTGCTATGTTAATTACAGCTCAGCAGAGATGTCCATAGAAAGAAAGGATGGAGTCGTAACATCTTTCCAACTGCCGAGGTAGTTCTTGCTCACTGACAAGAGCTTCATGGACTCCTTTATACCTGTCAGTCTTCACACCTGCCAGAGATTTGGAACATGTGGAGATTTTATTAAATGACTCCAGCTTTCTTCTGAAAAGGCAACCATGAGTAGCCTCTAATAAAAACTATTCCCAAGTGTAGGTATATATTTTGTTTAGATTACTTGAACTACTTTTTTTCTTCTCAGACATGTTCTTATTACACAGCAGTTAGTTTCCACATATCTAAATAAGTATCTTCTGTCCCTTATTTATTATCCCTTTAGTCTCCTTATACTTGCTTTTCTCGTCTCTATTTTTTTTTTTTAATTTTGAGGAGACTTTGAGAATAGCAAGTAAATAGAGGCATTTGACATCACGAAACCACTGGGGTTTCCAGTCAGGGGGAACCATGGTGTCATAAGGGAATCAGACATATGTTCATTTTACCCTGTATTCACCTAACCCTTGTATTGCTTCTTTTTATCCATCAGAAAAGCTTTCCTTTCTCTAGTTAGATATAAATGAGATACATAACAAAAGAAAGCTTAAAGAATGATAAGTACCCCTTTAATGCACATTTTCTTCTATATTAGTTTCCAGGTTTTCTATCCTAGTTGTTACCAATTAACTCAGAGTGTCCAGATTAGCATGACATTGAGGAAAATTGAAGTTATTTTTTAAAAAATGTTTTATTTTATATTGGAATGTAGCCCATTAACAATGTTTTGAAAGTTTCAGATAGACAGCGAAGGGACTCAGCCATATATATATACGCGTACCCATTCTCCACAGGCTCCTCTCCCATCCAGGCTGCCGCATAACATTGAGCAGAGTTCTCTGTCCTATACAGTATGACCTTGTTGGTTATCTATTTTAATTTTTAAATATAGCAGTGTGTATATCTCCATCCTAAACTCCCTAATTATCCCTTCTCCCCATAATTCCCCCTGGTAACCATAAGTTCATTCTCTAAGTCTGTGAGTCTTTTTCTGTTTCATATATAAGTTTGAGGAAAATTGAAGTTTTGATTACTGACTGACAGTAATTATTCAGTGATAAAAAAAGATTGGTTCTTTTCTCTGGGTAATGTTCTAGGTTAATGGCTCTAGCAGAGAATATGATGTTATTCTGTTTTCAATAACAGCCCTTACCTGATTTGACTCCTTGCAGTACAATGATGAACATGAACCATCATGAAATAGAATTTTCCTTATTCACTATACTCACATATTCAATTTAGCTTGAACAAAATACCACTACATATCCCAGGGCTACCATTTCACTCTCTCAGGCTGGAAGAACTGACAGAGATTTGCCATCAGAATTTCCTTCATAGACTTTCCCAAAAACCCAATAAAAGGAAATAGAAGTGGCTGAGCCTATTTCATTGACTGGAGGCCCACTGCCTGGTTTCTGTTAAGTTTGACAGTATTTATTTTTGAGGCTAGAATAATGTTCGAAACTGTGGTTGTAAATATTTCCCCCCACCTAAATCAAATATCTAACCTGCAAAAATGAAATAATAATGAAAAGGGTGGAAAGTGACAGAACTGAATTTCTTCTCCCCTTTGATAAGCACCAGAAATTCTGCTGAGTGGACAGAACCTGACACTTCTTATCTCTGAAAAGTCTGTTTTGCTTAAATCTGTCTTCATTTTTAGTCCATGGTGGCATATATTACTGTTTCAATACACCGTGTCATCAGTTAAAAAATTAGGGCATATTTTATGAAGCAATGAATATTTTAAGAAAATTCTAGAAAATTTAAAGGAGTTGTTTTTTCCCCCTCTCACAGTCTAGGTTATGATATTTTCAGTGTAATAGTAAACCTGTCTTCAAAAATTAATCACTCATAAACACTTTCCCTTAGGATATACCCAAATTCTAAGTCCTGTCCAAAATTAACATTTTTATCGTACTTTTTTTTCCTTTTCATAGCCACTCATGTGAAAAACAAAAAAGCTATTATGTTTCCAGTAGGATGATTTTCCTACTGAATAAAATTTCAGTCTAATGTTCCTCAGAGAAGCCTGAAGAAGCAACCGTTTTTGTATTTGTTACAGAAGTCTTAGGGCCAAAATTTCCTCAAAAATGTAGCAAAATCATTGTTCTTACTTTTCAGCTTTTTAAAAAATTTTTCTAAATTGTGGACTTGAAACTACTAAATCTAATTTTTTTCTTATGAATTGTACTTATTTTACTACATGGTTTAAAACATTAAGTTTTGGAGTGACTCAGTGACAGTTACCTCTGATACTACCTTTTAGGAAAATGGTCTTCATTTAAATTTGGGTTCTGTGACTTTTTGATTTTACAAGAACCCTTTGACTTTAGGAGGAGAGTGAGAATATCTCTGGATCCTTTTCCCATCTTTAACCATGGTGTTCCATATACTTTCAGTGGAGCGAGTGAACATTGTTGAGTAGGTGGCATGAGTGATAGGAAAAATCCCTGAATGTTGTATGGCCAGAATAATTGCACACAAATGCATTCAGGAATCCTATGGAAAATAGAGTGCTGTTAACTGGCATGGTTACAGCACAATTTAGCAAGTATGTTAGAACAAATTACCCCCCGTAACCGTAAGCCATTCTGTTTCACGCTTTTTAATGAAGGCCTGTACCACACACTAGAATCCTTCTCACCTCATTACTACTCATAAAAAGCAATGATCCGTTCAAAGGCTCCTCATCTCTCCCATATGAGCGGTAAAGAGCCTCGCCTCTCCTTCTGGCACAGAAGACAGGAAAGCTTCTTCCCCGGCTGCCTTTGAAGTCCGTCATTAGCATGTTTGCCAGATAAAAGAGAAGCAAATTTATCTGTGCAATCTCACTGTTGTCACGTGTGTTAATGTTTCATCCTGCCTGTAGACACAAAGCAAACAAAACAAAATAAAATCCGAAGACATCTCTGTCCTTGTTTAGAGAATACAGATTTGCAGGACTCTTAGTGCAATTGCTCCTGCCCTGTTCACGAGGTATTTACAAAGAAACTCGAAAACATGGGAAGAATTTAAGGGGCCACTGAATGTAAGGTATGGAGTCAATGAAAAGGCAGGCAGAGAAGTTAGATGATTGGTCCACGCAGAAGAAACAGTTCAATTGTGAATTAAAATACTTTTTCTCTCTTCCCAGAATATCATTTAAAAAAATTGATTTTCTTTGAAAATATACTATTTTCATTTTAGTTACTGATGAACAGATTTAGCAGAGACTGGCATACTTACCTTTCTCTCTATAATTTCAGAGACAATATATAATATTGAAGATACACTGAGTACATTCAGTAAAAGTTGAGGTGAGTGAATGTACGCTCTTCAAAAAGAGGTGGTGATACACACACACATATGCATATATATAAAATTGGGGAGGAGATATTACAAATCTAATTCAGCAACAAAATTTTGTACATTTTTTTAAGTTCTACATAGTAGGAATGAAAAAGCTTCTACAAGAGAAAGAACATATTCAAAAATATTGTTTACACACCATAACTGTGTTTGAGCCAGCAGGAAGAATAGTTGTTCATCTCTATTACATGAGGATTTCCAGTTCAGGCCATTCTGTTGAAGAGTGTGCGACAGAATAATCACGTTTGCATTTCAAGCAAGAGTCCATACCCGGTACTCAAATAATTTGAAAGCGGAGACCGGGCATCTAAATTCTGTAATGTAACAAAACCCTGGAAGCTGGCACATGTTATAAATTTAAATGATGGTTAAAATCAATTCCGTTGCAGGAAAAATGCATTTAACATAAACTTTTGGGTGACGTTTCTAGCTTTTTCTGTAGTAGCTCTGAAAATATACTGGATCACCTGATGCAATGCTGTCAAACCCTAGCAAACACTTAAGCGGGGCAGTTTCTAAATGAAATTGGTATTCTCCAGGCGCTGTCCCGAAACGCAAGCCCTGGGCGGCTCACACTCTCAAGCTACAGGAGAGAAATGCTGGTACTGTACTTTAATAGGGTCGGGGAAGCACATGCTTGCAGAGACTGAGCGACCCTGCAATAATAACAGCACAGCTTTGTTTCATTTGAAAACATAAATCTGTACACACATACTTAGTGAGACATATATCCATGTATATAGAAAAAAGTTCAGCTAATAATAAAGGAAAGGATGAACATTGGCACGGGAGATGTTGACAGCATTATGCAAACTTTTCAATATTTCTTTGCATGCTCGACTTTAACTTTTGTTTATAAAGTCCACTTAGACATAATTTACAACTTCTGTTAGCTTAAGCTGGGTTCTGTAAAATCTGTCTAAAAAAATCAACCCAGAGTGCTTTGAGATGTTACAAGTATATCTAGATATCAAACACTGAGCCCTGCAAATTATAGCCATTTTGGAAACTCTGGGTTGGTATTCATGTACACAATGTATTTTAGTTCTGATGTTTTAACATGTTGAAGCAAGTCTTGCTTTTCTTTTCTTTTTTTCCTTGCCTTTTCCAACTCTTGCTCTAGTATCTGTGAAAGAGACTTAGAAGCCCAAGCAAAATAAAATGAGAAATTCTGAAGGTTATTATGGTTTAACAGATTTTTGAAATTCAGACTTTGTCAGGTTGGCGAGGAAAAAATACCCAGGTCAGGCAAAACTTGCCAATTCCCTGAAGTCTGGAATTTCTACTATAATTTTGGACTTCAAGACTTAAAAATGTTATGTAACTTATATTTATTTTAGCCAGGTACAGCTGTTATGAAGCTTCCCTGGTGGCTCAGTGGTAAAGAATCTGCCTCAGTGCAGGAGACATGGGTTTGATCCCTTGGTTGGGACGATCCCCTGGAGAAGGAAATGACAACCCACTCCAGTATTGCCTGGAGAATTCCATGGACAGAGGAGACTGGACAGCTTCAGTCCATGGGGTCACGAAAGAGTGGAACACACCTTAGTGACTAAACAGCAACAGCTGTTGCAGACATTTGATATCGTCTCCTTTCTGAGTAGTTAGAACTGTCAGTCAGTCAAGATTAAGAGAAAATGATAAATCCCATCTCTTTATTGACTCTTGCAATGTATATTGCTTTGGGATTAAAGACAGACTGAAGTTCGTCTTCGTGTCCACTTCTAAAATAGCAGAACAGCAAAACACACAGCTTCATTTTTGCTCTCAATGGAAGAACAGCCTATACTTTTTCCTCCCTAGTGGTTGTGAAGAGTGGGGTGCCATTGGTGGTGCCCCTTTAATGACATGGCTACAAAGAGTATGTTTCATAGGCAGCCCAATTTACTCTAAGCTTTGGCCAAAGTGAAATATTTCTAACAGGATGGGAACTGAAAGGATGAAATGAAAGGCAAAATAATGGAGAATAAAATATCTTGATAATATATTAGTGAATTAGTAATTTTTGACTTATGACAATATGGATGTAAATCAAGTATTAATATAACAGGGACCAGTTCCATATCAAAACACAGCTGGGTGCCCCCAAGGAGACAGTCTTATGGGGACTGTCAGATTCGTGCTTCACTTTTTCCAGTAGGAGGTGCTGGGGAGAGTTGGAGAAGAGAGAAAAGGCCTGATCTTGCTGGTTCTTCATTATGTACCGATAGTTCTTCATTCCTACAGCAGTGCATTCAAGCCTCCAGCATTTTCCCATATCCAGTCTCCTTGTGTCCTGTCAGATGTGAGTAGGATCAACTGTCCAGAGCCCCTTCAACTGAGTCTAGATTCCAGCTCTAGGATAGGGGGTTCCTGCTTCTTTCAGTTAATAACTCTTGTTTCCCAATGTTTGGAAGCAATTCCAACTTCTCTTTGTTAGAATAACCAGCATGGATTCTGTTTTCTTCTGGACCCTGGCTGATACAGTCTCTGCTTCAGATTTCTTTTTTTCAAAACAAACAGCTTTTTAGTCAAAGTTTAGTGAATTCACAATGTTGCATCTTTGAAGATGCTAATCAGATATTTCATTTTTCTAGTGCCTATAATAATGCATTCAATGTATATGTTGTTTCGTTGCTCAGTTGCATCCCACCCTTTGAGACCTCAAGAACTGTAGCCTGCCAGCCTCCGTCCATAAAATTCTCCTGGCAAGAATACTGGAGTGGGTTGCCATTTCCAATTCTAGGGGATCTTCCTGGCCCAGGGATTGAACCCATGTCTGTTTAAGCCTCCTGCAGATTCTTTAACACTGAACCACTTATACTCCAATAAAAACTAATTTTAAAAAATTGCAGGGGACTTGCAGTACTTCTGAAGAGCTTGTACTTGATGGATCAAATGTAGCTTCAGAGTCTCAGATTTAACTTGCATTTCTTAACCCAAAGGAGAAGTCCAATGATGGTGGATGTTCTTGTTTCTGTTTTTAGGTGTTTGAGGCCTGAGGTATTCTCTGGAGTTGGTGCTAATCTCTGCTTAATCTGCTTTGAATTAAACCAGCCAGGAAAAAATCTTGAGTGAATATGAATATTTATTCTCTAATAAGTTCCTGCCTTAGTCTCCACAAATCTGAGTAGGCAGAAGAGAATACATTTTCATAATACAATTACTGATCTGCTACCTTATTCCAGGTAATGTACAGATACTAAAATTGTCACTTAGTTAAGTGGCTTGACTGGAATTTAGATCTTAGCCCTCATTGACTACAATCCTCGATGCTCTTGCTCTTTCCATATTACATCTGTTTTTCAGGTGTAAAGTTTAATTCATAACTAAATATATGTCTTATTTGTAGGTATCTTTTAACTCAGCTTTCTTACGGGATTCAAGAACGCATGATGGAATTTTGGCCAAACTCTGATCTGCAAATCCAAGTATCTTGCTTACATTCTTAAAGATGGGGCTTTAGTAATTTTATAGGCTCTGGTGTTTTATACTATAAATAAATTTTGTTCTAAATGGTTTCAGTGAGACTAAGCAGACTATTTGCTTGCTACTTTTATTCTGATCACTGTAATCTGTTACAGAAACAAAGAAACAGAAAATCTTAAACCTATATAAAATATAAACCCATGTAAATCCTCTATTGTTCTTCTGTGGTGTGTAAATACACATTGGTCTAAGATGTTTCTATCTGTTAACAAATTGACTTTCAGAAGTGTTTGCCAAATTTGAACTTATTTACGAAGTGGTGTATTCTTAAGTCGCTTCAGTCACGTCCGACTCTGTGCGACCCCGTTGACGGCAGCCCACCAGGCTCCCCCTTCCCCCGGATTCTCCAGGCAAGAACACTGGAGTGGGTTGCCATTTCCTTCTCCAATGCATGAAAGTGAAAAGTGAAAGTGAAGTCGCTCAGTCTGAAGTTGGAATTTGAGGCATGGGTGTGCTGGAGCTGGTCCACACTGGCTCCTAAGAGCAGACTGTTACATATTAGTGAATTTTGTGAGCTGGTTGTGAAACGCAGCCACTATTAAAAATTGGATTACATAAACTTAAAATTAAATAAATTGCATTAAAACAAAGGTAATACATACTCAAAATTTATTACTTCCTACTTAACTTTTTTAATTTAAAAATTTTTATTAAAGTATAGTTGATTTACAATGTTGGGTTTAATTTCTGCTGTACAGCAAAGTGACTGAATTTTATGTATATATATATATATATATATATATATATATAAGCTTCAATTTTCTATTATGGTTTATCACAGGATACTGAATATAGTTCCCTGTGCTATACAGTAGGACCTTGTTGTTTATCTATCCTATATGTAATAGTTTGCATCTGCTAATCTCAAACTCCCAGTCCTTCCTACTTAACTTACTGCATTGTAGTATCACCCACGTCTATGGGGTCACACAGGGTCGGACACGACTGAAGCGACTTAGCAGCAGCAGCAGCAATATCATCCATGCTCTTAAGATAATTCATGTCTATTGATTCTGTTACATGGGATTGGAAATACCACATAACAGTGTGCTGTTGAATATTTCTTCCCAACTTTGGGAACATATCCTGGTAGCATGATTTCTATCATAGAAAAATGTTTAAACCACAGAAATTGGCAAAAGCTAAGAATTAGGGCTTTACTTATTGCTTTTTTTTTGGTCTAGACTTAAAATAATAAGGAAATATTAATAATGCAGATCAACTTTAAAAGTGCATTATATGAGGTGGGAGGTGGATTCAGGATTGGGAGCTTGTATACACCCGTGGTGGATTCATGTCAATGTATGGCAAAACCAATACAGTGTTGTAAAGTTAAATAAAGTAAAAATAAGTAAATTAAAAAAATTTTAAAAAAGAATATAAAAAAATAAAAGTGCATTATATCTACAGCTGTTACGTAATGAATAGCGCAAAATTTAATGACATATCTTCTTAGTATTTGCAAACTATTATGAGATTCAGCAAAGGTAATGCTCATGTCATTGAGAATGAGTGGTTTCAAATTATTTCTTTGATGTTTTTACTTTCATCTTGTTTGTGAAGTTAAATGAGAATATTAACCTATGTTCATGTTAGAATTATAGTCATCAACTGTAACCAGAGATCAATTATTAATTTAAGAGTTTGGCAAAAAGCAACCAAAGCCTCTGTGAGAATAAATTAATTGTGTGAACTCCTGGGTGGGGGGGGGGAGAGGTTTTACATATTTTATTACTGTTTGTAATTTGTGTGCTATATATTCTTTATATCAGTAAAAGGTATAATAAAGAATAAACGTAGACGCACGCATTTTTCTTCTTCTGGAGAGCCTCTTGCTAAACACGGAACATCACACCTCTCATAGGTGTGCAAGCCTTGAGATTCCAGTTTATTCTCTGTGAATTGTATAGATACTGTCTGCTGTTATAGAGCTGAGGACGGTTCCTACAACAGCCAATTAGTTTATTAGTACAGTTAGTTGAAAAAAAAGTAAGTGCCACAAAGGCTACTGCTAGAATCTATCATGGCATATTTTAAAGTCTTCTAAATGTCAATGAATGATGTGTCCAGAGACAAAAACCTAATCCTGCAAATTTCTGATGAACTTCCTTCCTCCTGAAACACACATAAGGTGTGGGGTGTCTATGACATCCAGGAGAACTTTCAAATTCCTGTTGAATTTTGTTTCCCTTTGGGGATAATTAGAGAATTAAAGAGTGTGTGAAATTTTTCAAAATACTTATCCAAGCCTTAGAAGCTGTTGTCCCCATAGTCAATGTCAAAAGTTTGAAGGTCTAGAAGGGATGCTTCATCATTATATTAAAAATGTTAAATTCCTTCCTTTCTTCTTTCTTTCATTTCTTCCTTCTTCTCCTGTAGCTTCTCTCTTTTTTGTATTTAAATTTTTTCATTAATTGATGAATTTAATTGGGAACAGAGGTATTAATGACTCAGAGATACCTAAGAATTCATGAGAAGTTACAAAAAAAACAGAGAGAAAGCAAAGAATAATTTTAAAAATTATTCTTTTAGATATTTAAAAGGTGGGGGATTGTAAAATGACATCTGAGTCATTGTTTTTGAAGTATTTCATAGAAACTTTGTTGCTTTAAACACTGTAGGTATTTCATGAGAAAGTAGGAGTTGTTCCTAATGGAAGAATGATGAATGGATTAAAGGGCTCATCTTGTTCAAAATTTCAGCTTTGTCCAAGAGTTAACAGAATGTATTTTCTGCAGAAATGATTAGACCATTGTTTTCCTCATTTGTAAGACAGTCCATTCTGAAGGAGATCAGCCCTGGGATTTCTTTGGAAGGACTGATGCTAAAGCTGAAACTCCAGCACTTTGGCCACCTCATGGGAAGAGTTGACTCATTGGAAAAGACTCTAATGCTGGGAGGGATTGGGGGCAGGAGGAGAAGGGGACGACAGAGGATGAGATGGCTGGATGGCATCACTGACTCGATAACGTTAGTCTGAGTGAACTCCGGGAGTTGTTGATGGACAGGGAGGCCTGGCGTGCTGCGATTCATGGGGTCACAAAGAGTCAGACATGACTGAGCGACTGAACTGAACTGAACTGAAAAAAGGCTGGGTGTGTGTATGTGTGTGGGGGTGAGAGAGAAAGAGAGAACATGTATACATAAGCACCCACAATAACTATCCTGAGAATCCTAACCAGAGTCTGATGTCTGATTTATTTTTTGGCTACTGGTGAAATGCTTTGTTACATCTTTTGTTTAAAGCCAGAGATGCTTCATACTCATCATGTGGTCAGGAATGCAAAATCTGCATTATTTGTTTTCATGAATCTAAATTCTTATGATCATTCTAACACCTGCTGAGTTAAACAGTTTTTGTTTCCCTAACAGTGTAACTGTTCTTTCAAGGATAAAAATGTAAGTTATCATCTACAGTTCTTCTTTTTTAATCTGACAGTTCTAAACAGATAATCTAAGTAATAACCAAAAGAACAAAAATACCATAGTTCTACAATTGCACCACCTCTACCCATAAGATGTTTGACGTGTGACATGTAGCAGCAGAATAATTTAAGGACAAATTAAGTTACTCATTACAATCCTGTTGAAGAGATATTCTAACATGGTTTTAGGAAAATGCCCTGCTATGAATATTTATGAGAATGTAATCTTTCCTTTTTAAAAAGCTGTCTTGCATCTTAAGTTCTAAAAGCAGCATTAATTTTTGCTGTTGTTGTTGTACAGTCGCTATGTCATGTCTGACTCTTTTGAAATCCCATGGACTATAGGCCACCAGGTTCCTCTGTCCATAGAATCCTCCAGGCAAGAATACTGGAGTGGGTTGCCATTTCCTCCTACAGGGGATCTTCCCAACCCAAGGACTGAAGTTGCACCTCCTACACTGGCAGGTGGATTCTTTACCACTGAGCCTCTCTCTAGGGAAGCTCAAAAATACATTTCATTTTATTTTGAATCATTCTTCCCTGATAGATCAGTTGGTAAAGAATCCTCCTGCAATGCAGGAGACCCCAGTTCGATTTCTGGGTTGGGAAGATTCCCTGGAGAAGGGATAGGCTACCCGCTCCAGTATTTTTGGGCTCAGCTGGTAAAGAATCTGCCTACAATATGGGAGACCTGGGTTCGATCCCTGGTTTAGGAAGATCCCCTGGAGAAGGGAAAGGCTACCCTCTTCAGCGTTCTGGCCTGGAGAATTCCAAGGACTGTAGAATCCATGGGGTCACAAAGAGTCGGACACAAGTGAGCAACTTTCACGTTACTTTCAGTATTTATTCTCTCCTTGCTTTCTCTGGAATAACTCTTTCTTTTTTTTTTTTTCTATTTGAAGCTTACTAGATTTATAATATTGTGTTAGTTTCAGGTGTACAGCATGGGCAAACATTTTTACCTGAAGCTTGGTGTGTTTTAAGGCTCGAAACTGAAATTTATTTCTCCCAAGGAATGCCTACATCTCTCATTTAATTTTTCTAGTGATAGGCAAGTATGACAAATTTTTCACCTTTTTATTGATTGAAGTTATATATCTACTTTTTTTCTTCAATTATTCCACCTCTAAATTTTGTTAGTTTTGAGATTTGTGACATATGAATAAAACCTACCTTTTTATCTTCTAAACTGAATACAAAATTTACCCCATTGTTTCCTCTTATAACAAAGGTGATTAGGTCCAGGATAACCCAGAATACCAGTTCTTGAGGGAAATGTTGCTTATAAGTCTCTGTGCTAGATTTATCTGGGATAGGCTTTCAGTATTATCTGAGTGTCTGTATTCCTCAATTTGCATACCATTTTGCATAGATTCAAAGAATTCTATGATTGTCAGGCATCCTAAAGACCAACAAACCCAAACACTTCATCTTTAATAAAGGAACTGACACCTAAAGATCTTAAGTGACTTGCCAACATCAAACAATAATTTGGGGCAGAGCACAGAATAGAATAGATTTTATATCTATGCTATTTTTTCCTACTTCATGTGGCTGCTTCTGAGGCCTCAATAATCCTCTTTGTGGTTACTCTTTAGAAACTGATTAAATGTAAATCGAGAAATTTCAGTATTTTTAATATTAATTTGCTTGTCTTAGCTCATAGATGGTTAGAACTTGTTCACAACCAAAAAGCACAGGGTGGTTTAAGTTACAATCGGTGGCAATAACAGTTGAGTTCTGATCCCAGAATAATCTTTCTGCGGGAAGAATAGAAATAATTGTAATTTCCCCTGGGTAGAATTAATTGTACATGACAAATTCCCAAAATAAAGAGGTATTTTGGTTCAATTTGGTTTATCTCCGTCTACCTCTCTCCCCCTCTTTTCATTCTAGTTAAGGTTCTGCCACCAAAACATTCAGTCCTTGAAGGATAAGCTCCTTAGGTCTGATGGCCTCCTAAGGACTATCAGAACATTAGAAATGGAAAGTACTGCTGCATGGCTTTCACTTTACTAAAAAGATCAAGGGAGATGAACTGGCTGGCCAAAACCACAGATCCTGGTGGAGCCAGCGCTGAAGAGTCCTCCTGGGATTCCTACTTTATTACCCACTTCTTTTTCCATCCTTCCATGATATAATGAGGTAGTCCATATATTCTTCCTTTGTCTTCCCAGGTAGCTCAGTGATAAAGAATCTGCCTGTCAATGCAAGAGACACAAGAAATGTGGGTTTGATCCCTGGGTCAGGAAGATCCCCTGAAATAGGAAATGGCAACCCACTCCAGTATCTTGCCTGGAAAATTCCATGGACAGAGGACCCTGGTGGGCTACAGTCTCATGGAGTCACAAAGAATTGGACATGACTAAGTGACTGATCAGGAAGCAACAGTTAGAACTGGACATGGAACAAAAGACTGGTTCCAAATAGGAAAAAGAGTACGTCAAGGCTGCATATTGTCACCCTGCTTATTTAACTTCTATGCAGAGTACATCATGAGAAACACTGGGCTGTAAGAAGCACAAGCTGGAATCAAGATTGCTGGGAGAAATATCAGTAACCTTAGATATGCAGATGACACCACCCTTATGGCATAAAGTGAAGAAGAACTAAAAAGCGTCTTGATGAAAGTGAAAGAGGAGAGTGAAAAAGTTGGCTTAAAGCTCAACATTCAGAAAATGAAGATCATGGCATCTGATCCCATCAGTGCATGGGAAATAGATGGGGAAACAGGGAAAACAGTGTCAGACTTTATTTTGGGGGGCTGCAAAATCACAGCAGATGGTGATTGCAGCCATGAAATGAAAAGACTCTTACTCCTTGGAAGGAAACTTATGACCAACCTAGATGGCATATTAAAAAGCAGAGACATTACTTTGCCAACAAAGGTCAGTCTAGTCAAGGCTATGGTTTTTCCAGTAGTCATGTATGGATGTGAGAGTTGGAGTGTGAAGAAAGCTGAATGCTGAAGAATTGATGCTTTTGAACTGTGGAGTTGGAGAAGAGTCTCTCTTGAGAGTCCCTTGGACTGCAAGGAGATCCAACCCATGCATTCTAAAGGAGATCAGTCCTGGCTGTTCTTTGGAAGGAATGATGTTGAAGCTGAAATTCCAGTACTTTGGCCACCTCATGCAGACAATTGACTCATTGGAAAAGACTCTGATGCTAAGAGGGATTGAGGGCAGGAGGAGAAGGGGACGACGGATGATGAGATGGCTGGATGGCATCGCCGACCCGATGGATGTGAGTTTGAGTGAACTCCGGGAGTTGGTGATGGACCGGGAGGCCTGGTGTGCTGCAATTCATGGGGTTGCAAAGAGTCAGCCATAACTGAGCAACTGAACTGACTGACTGACTGAAGGGACTGGTCACAAAGAGTAGAAACAATGAAACTAAGTGATAACTTGTACATACTGTAGACATTCTTGTTTGAATTTTTTTAGAAACATGGATGCAGTTATCTGTGGGTTCATTTATCCATATGAATGTAAATATGAAAAGGTTTTTGAGTTTCACTTTATTATGTATGGAGTCATTTCTGTGGCAGTTTTTTATTATCTCAGAAAATGTTTAATGAGCTCCTTCTTCAATTGTAATAGGTACTAAGGAAAGTTTTTCAAAGAAGGCAATGGCAACCCAATCCAGTACTCTTGCCTGGAAAATCCCATGGACAGAGGAGCCTGGTAGGCTGCAGTCCATGGGGTCACTAAGAGTCAGACACGACTGAGCGACTTCACTTTCACTTTTCACTTTCATGCACTGGAGAAGGAAATGGCAACCCACTCCAGTATTCTTGCCTGGAGAATCCCAGGGATAGGGGAGCCTAGTGGGCTGCCGTCTATGGGGTCGCACAGTCAGACACGACTGAAGCGACTCAGCAGCAGCAGCAGCACCAAGGAAAGTTTTTAGCATAGAAAACATGTCTGTTATTAGGTTATGATTTAATGACAAGAAAAGCATAATCAATTAATTTGTACTTACCTTGCTCCAAAAAAATTTGAAGCAAGTAAAAATATGTAAATACCAAAGTAATTGACTAGATATGGGTTCTTCCCAGGGTCACTGAGGCATACACAATTGCATATACTCACTTGTTCTCTTTTCTTCCTGAACACACAGCTTAAGCACATCTTCCCAGATTTCTTGCCTTCAGATGGTGTCATAGTACTGAGTTCTGGACAACAAACTGAGGGCAGAGGCAAAAAACACTCTCAGACCTAACACCTAAAACCAATCTTGTGACCATGATATCGCCTCCGCGGGTCTTCCAGCTACACACAGAGGATACAGTGCAGTTAGAATGCCCTATAAAGGCAGTACAACAATGGCGATCAAAGACTTGGAGTCTTGGAATGACAGCATAGAGAAGAATCATCCTTCTAAGAAGAACCATCCTTCTAAGAAGAACCATCCTCCTACTCCCTTCAAACTTCAAATGACTGTGGTTAGAAAAAGAAATCAACTCAATGGACATGAGTTTGAGCAAGCTCTGGGAGATGGTGAAGGACAGGGAAGCCTGGCATGCTGCAGTCCATGGGGTCACAAAGAGCTGGACACGACTGAACTCTGAACAACAACAACAGCATAAGAAACAAATGTCTCTTTTAATGAACTATTAGGCTGTTAGCTTGCATAATGTGATTTACAGCCTGTCTAACCCCAGAGAAATTATTTGTATGGGAAATTTCTAGATTGAGAAACAATTGCTTAAACCTGAAATAATCCTCATCAGAAATGTTGTACTGGATTAAACTTGCCTTTTAAGAAAAACTATTTTGTATGAAATGTTCTATGAATGAATAAACAGACTGATGACTGTATTGTATACAGATAAATCTGAAGGTGATACACATATTTGAAATGGAAAAAGGATGGAGATACTATAGGAGATGGTAGTAAGTGTATATTTTACTTAAAAAAATTGCCAGCTTTTCAGGTTCAGTGGTTAAGACTCTGTGCTTTCAGTGAAGGAGAGTAGGTTCAATCCCTAGTCAGGGAAATAAGATTCCCCAAGCCATGGCACAACCAAAAGATTTCTTTTAAAAGTCAGTTTTCCAAAGTGGTTGTACCATTTTGCAGTCACTCGAGAAAGAAGAGTTTTCTTTCTCCAGAAAGTAAAGAGAGTATTCTTGTCAGCACTTGCTACCATCAGTAACTTAAATCTGAGCCATTCTACTGGGGGTTTTATATATTTCATTGTGATTTTCATTTGTATTTCCCTGACAAATAATAATATCAGACATCTTTTCATATGTTTATTACTCATTCACATATCCTCCCTGGTGAAGTGTTATTTTAAACCTTGTCTTTGTATTTTATTATAAGAATTCCTTATATACCCTAAACACAATTTTTAAAATCAGATATGTGTTTATCTAAATCAGGTATGAGTTTAAATCAGATATGTGTTTATGTGTAATCTGTAGTTTGTTTCTTTTTTCTTACAGTGTCTTTCAAAAAGCAGATTTTTTTATTATGTCCATTTTATCAATTTATTTTTTAATACTTTCTACTTTTTTGTGTCCTTTCTGAGAAATCTTCACCTAACCTAAAGTCAAAGATTTTCTCCAATGCTTTCTTTTGGAAGTTTCATAGACTCATCTTTTATGGATTAGGTTAGTCATCTCATTTGAGTTAATTTTTATATCTGCTGTGCAGCAAAGTTGAAATTCACTGCTTTGTATATAAATATCTACATGTTCCAGTACCATTTGTTGGAAAGACTATCCATTCTCCTTTAAATTACCTTAAGTTTGTTAACCTTTATGCTTCATTAATTCTACACTGTATCCCTGGTAGCTCAGATAGTAAAGAACCTGCCTTCAATGTGGGAGATCTCGGTTCTATCCCTAGGTTGGGAAAATCCCCTGGAGGAGGGCATGGCAACCCACTCCAGTATTGCCTGGAGAATCCCCATGGACAAAGCTGGCTAGCGTGCTGCAGTCCATGGGGTCACAAAGAGTCAGATACAATTGAGCAACAAAGCACACATTCTGAGATAATTCTTGAAATCAGGTAGTGAAAGTCATTTGATCTTGCTGTCCTTTAAAAAGTTATTTTTTTCTATTCTGGTTTCTTTTCATGTATATTTTTGAGTCAGTTTGTCACAAAAATATATAAAACACTACCCAAATTGCATTTGATTGCAATCATGATGAATCTACAGATTAATTGACAGCAAATTGATTTATTCGGGATACCAAAATTCCCAGTTTGTGATCATAGTATATTTCTCCGTTTAATTTGTTTAATTTCTCTCCAAAAGTGTTTTGAAATTTTCAGTATACAGATTTTTAATTATTTAGTAATTTAACTAACTTTAATTTGTCCCTAAATATTTTATGTTTTTTAAAATGAGTTTCCAACTGGTAGGTGCTAACATACAGACATACAATAGATTTTTGTATGTTGACTCTGCTAAAGACATCTATTGTTTCTAGTCATGTTTTGGTGGACTCCTTAGGATTTTTATCTTGATTATCATGTTATCCACAAGTAAGGATGCAATTATTTCCTCTTTCCAAATTTGTCCTTTATTTTCTTTTTCTTACTTGTGCTGACTGAAATCCCCAGTACATTACTGAACAGAAGTTTTGAAATTAGACATCCTTGAGTTGATCCTAGTATTTAGTGGGAAGGCATTTGCTCTTTACCGTTATATGTGATAATAGCTGTAGGATTTTGGCTGATGTCCTTTACCAAGTTGAGGAAGCTTCCTTAGGAGTTTTTACTGTGCACCAATGACTTTGCGTGTGTGTGTGCTCAGTCACTCCGTTGTGACCAGCTCTTTTTGCCTCCATGGACTGTATGTTGCCCGCCAGGCTCCTCTGTCCATGGGATTCTCCAGGCAAGAATACTGGAGTGAGTTGCCATTTCCTTCTCCAGGGGATCTTCCCAATCCAGGGATCAAATCTAGGTCTCCTGCATTGGCAGGCAGATTCTTCACCACTGAGACACCTGGGAAGCCCAATGACTTTAAGTTTTGGCAAATAATTTTTCTCCATTCATTGGGATGATAAAATGGTTTTTCTTTTGTTGTCTATTGATATAAAAAATTACATTAATTGACTTTTACATGTTGAAACAAATTTCACATATCTGATATGAACTCTCTTTTGTCATGATATATTACTTGTATATTTCTTGAACTGATTTCATAAAATATTATGTAGGATTTTGGATTTATATTAATGAGAGATATTGGTCCTTAGTTTTATTTTATGTAAGGTCTTTGGTTTTTAATATGAGATAATGGTGGAATCTTTCATTTCTGGAAGAGTTTGTGTATAATTAATAACATCTCTTTCTTTAATATTCAGCAGAATCCATTAACAAAGCCATCTTTTAAAAAAAATCATAGCACTCTATTAAGGTTATTTTTTCTTGAATGAGCTTTGGAAGGGTGTGTCTTTCATGAAAACCACATGGCATTTTAGTTGCTTATTTACTTGTTTGACTTCTCCATTAGCCTATTAAACATTCCTTGGGGGAAGGGACACTGTATTTTAGTTTTAAGACTTCAGATCTTAGTGTGCTATAAGGCACACAGTAAGTATTCTGTAAATATATCTTAAATAAATGAGGAGGTGGATGAATTTCCAGGGGGAGCACAAGGAGTTTCATAGGAGAAAAACAGAGGTGGATCAAGAGGGATTAAGACGAAAGAGGAAGAAGATGCCCTCAAAGAAAGGACAGTCAGGAGGAGACAAGGACAGGGTTGATTAGGAAAGGCAGAGCAAACACCTTGGGATATTAAAGTAGAGGTTAAGCTGGATTAAGATAAGCTAGAACTAAGCCAAGGGATTTACTGAACTGAGGAACTTGGATATTGGTGTGTGCGCATGGGGAAGCCATCAAAGGTTTTTGAGAAGGGTAGTTCTTAGGACTGTTCTGGGCTTACAGGGGTGTTTCTGGTGGCACAATGTGGGATTCATTAGAGAGAGTGGGCAAGAGATACTGAGAGCATCTCCTTCACTACTGCAATGCTATTGGTACCTTAGTGAAGACTAGTAATAGGGACTCAAGTTAGTCATGCTAAGAAGGCAAGAAAAGAAGATTTCTTTCAAAAGTAGAATTCCAAAGATTTTTTCAACTCTGTGGGTGAAAGAGATGAAGAAATGAAAGATAATACTGAGCTTGTGTGGATAATGCCATTAACTGAGATAGAGCAACAGGTGAAAGGACAAGTTTGATACCAACCAGGTTTGGGGTTTTCCTCAATCAAAAGAAATCCTTCGATAAACCAGTAGAAAGCCACCCCAAATGACCAACGCAAAGAAATAGAGGAAAACAATAGAATGGGAAAGACTAGAGATCTCGTCAAGAAAATTAGAGATACCAAGGGAACATTTCATGCAAAGATGGGGGTAATAAAGGACAGAAACGATATGGACCTAACAGAAGCAGAAGATATTTAGAAGAGGTGGCAAGAATACACAGAAAAACTATACAAAAAAGATCTTCCCAACCCAGATAACCAAGATGGTGTAATCATTCACCTAGAGCCAGACATCCTGGAATGTGAAGTCAAGTGAGCCTTAGGAAGCATCACTACAAACAAAGCTAGTGGAGGTGATGGAATTCCAGTTGATCTCTTTCAAATCCTAAAAGATGATGCTGTGAAAGTGCTGCGTCAATATGCCAGCAAATTGGGAAAACTCAGCAAGTGGCCATAGGACTGGAAAAGGTTGTTTTCATTACAATCCCAGAGAAAGACAGTGCCAAAAAATGTTCAACTACTGCACAGTTACACTCATTTCACATGCTAGCAAAGTAATTCTCCAAATTCTCCAAGCTAGGCTTCAATACTACATGAATCAAGAATTCCCAGATGTTCGAGCTGGATTTAGAAAAGGCAGAGGAACCAGAAATCAAATTGCCAGCATCTGTTGGATCATAGGAAAAGCAAGAGAGTTCCAGAAAAACATCTACTTTTGCTTCATTGACTATGCTAAAGTCTTTGACAGTATGGATCACAACAAACTGTGGAAAGTTCTTAAAGAGATGGGGATACCAGACCATCTCACCTGCCTCGTGAGAAACCAGTAAGAAGGTCAAAAAGAAACAGAACCGGACATAGAAATTGGACTGGTTCCAAATTGGGAAAGGAGTACGTCAAGGCTGTATATTGTCACCCTGCTTATTTAACTTCTATGCAGAGTACATCATGTAAAATGCTGAGCTGGATGAAGCACAAGCTGGAATTAAGATTGCTGGGAGAAATATCAGTAACCTCAGATATGCAGACGACACCACTCTTCTGGAAGAATGCGAAGAGGAACTAAAGAGTCTCTTGATGAAAGTGAAAGAGGAGAAGGAAAAGCTATCTTAAAACTCAACATTCAGAAAACAAACATCGTGGCATCTGATCCCATCACTTCATGGCAAATAGATGGGGGAACAATGGAAACAGTGATAGACTTTATCATGGGCTCCAAAATCATTGTAGATGGTGACTGCAGGCATGAAATTAAAAGACACTTGCTCCTTGGAAGGAAAGCTATGAGAAATCTAGACAACATGTTAAGAAGCAGAGACATGACTTTGCCAAGAAAGGCCCATATAGTCAAAGCTATGGTTTTCCAGTGGTCATGTATGGATGAGAGAGTTGGACCATAAAGAAGGCTGAGAGCCAAAGAATTGATGCTTTTGAGCTGTGGTGTTAGAGAAGACTCTTCTTAGAGACTCTTCTCAAGAGTCTCTAAGACTCTTGAGAGTCCCTTGGACAGCAAGGAGATCAAACAAGTCAATCCTAAAGGAAATAAGTCCTGAATATTCATTGGAAGAACTAACACTGAAGCTGAAGCTTCAATACTTTGGTCGCCTGATGCGAAGAGCCAACACATTAGAAAAGACACTGATGCTGGGAAAGATTGAGGCAGGAGTAGAAGGGGATGACCGAGGATGATATGGTTGGATGGCATCATCCACTCAAGGGACATGAGTTTAGGCAAGCTCCAGGAGATGGTGATGGACAGGGAAGCCTGGCATCCTGCAGTCCACTGTGTTGCAAAGAGTTAGACACAGCTGAGTGACTGAACAACAAGAAAGAAAAGTGAAAGTGAAAGAAAGTGCAAGTCGCTCAGTCATGTCCAACTCTTTGCAACCCCATGGACTACACAGTTCATGGAATTCTCCAGGCCACAATACTGGAGTGGGTAACCTTTCCCTTCTCCAGAGGATCTTCCCAACCCAGGGATCGAACCCAGGTCTCCCGCATTGCAGGTGGATTCCTTACCAACTGAGCTATCAGGAAAGCCCCAACTGAACAACAACAGCCAATCAATAGAAATTGACTAAAAGACTGACAAGATATTCAGGCAAGGCTGTCCTGGGGCCCCTCCTGCAGTGGTGGGGAGGGATCAAAAGCGACAAATTACTCTTCCTTGTTTGCTGGCTCCCAGAGGGGAGGCAAGCTTTTTCTTTACATGGGGTAAGGATTGGGGTGTGTCCAGTTCCTGGGCTGGAGTGGCGGCTTAGGTAGATTGCCCACTCTCTTTTTAATGTTGAGTGCAGGGTGCATGGACAGTACCCTGCTTTTGCCCTGACACACAGTTTTTGCTCCAGCTCTTTAGAAGTGGTGGGCTTCCCTGTTGGCTCATTTGGTAAAGAATCTGCCTTCAAGGCAGGAGACCCAGGTTTGATCCCTGAGTTGGTAAGATCCCCTGGAGAAGGGACTGGCAACCCACTCCAGTATTCTGGCCTGGAGAATTCCATGGACAGAGGAGTCTGGCAGGCTACAGTCCATGGGATTGCAGAGAGTCTGACATGACTGAATGATTTAACATTTTACTTCAGAAGCAGTTCAGTTCAGTTCAGTTCAGTCACTCAGTCGTGTCCAACTCTTTGCAACCCCATGAGTCGCAGCACGCCAGGCCTCCCTGTCCATCACCAACTCCCAGAGTTCACTCAGACTCACGTCCATCGAGTCCATGATGCCATCCAGCCATCTCATCCTTGGTCATCCCCTTCTTCTCCTGCCCCCAATCCCTCCCCGCATCAAAGTCTTTTCCAGTGAGTCAACTCTTCGCATGAGGTGGCCAAAGTACTGGAGTTTCAGCTTTAGCATCATTCTTTCCAAAGAAATCCCAGGGCTGATCTCCTTCAGAATGGACTGGTTGGATCTCCTTGCAGTCCAAGGGACTCTCAAGAGTCTTCTCCAACACCACAGTTCAAAAGCATCAATTCTTCAACGCTTAGCTTTCTTCACAGTCCAACTCTCACATCCATACATGACTACTGGAAAAACCATAGCCTTGACTAGACGGACCTTAGTCAGCAAAGTAATGTCTCTGCTTTTGAATATGCTATCTAGGTTGGTCATAACTTTTCTTCCAAGGAGTGAGCGTCTTTTAATTTCATGGCTGCAATCACCATCTGCAGTGATTTTAAGCAGTAGTTCCTGTGTATGTGTGTGTGTGTGTCTTTTTGTGTCTTCTAGTCCAGAATTTGCCCCAACTGCACATGCACACAGCTATTTTTAGTTCCCTATAGTTTCTTTGTGTTTTGTAGCTTGAGGAGTGGTGTGTCCAGGTGCAAGTTTTGCAGCACTGCAGCAAAGGGTCCCAGGTCCCAGGTCTATCTCAGGTTTGCTACAGAGCAGAGTCTACCCCAACTGAATAGAGAGATTGCCTGAGCTCTAGAGAATCTAGGAAGATTTGGAGCCATGTGCACAGAAGTTAAAGTCAAAGCCAGTGAAATAAAAGAAAACAGTGGATGGGAAGAAGCCCTGGGGATGGACATAGACCTAAGGAAAAGAAAACTAGAAAAAAAAAGCTGGTGAAGTTCTTACAAAAGGAAGAAGAGCCAAGAAAGCATGGAGATATGATTGTATTTCAAGAGTGAGTTTCAATAAAGTGCTAATGATGGAGGGGTGGTGTAACAAAATCATTGAGAGTCTGGAGCCATGAGTCAGAAAGATTTGCTACAGAATCTCTGTTTTGATATTTGTATAACTGTGAGCAAGTTATATTACCTTTATCTGTAGAGTGAAGGTAATCATGACATGTCTCTTATGGCTGTTGCAAAGAATAAATTAGAAATAAAAATAAAAATGCTGCTCATTTTGTATGGCAAATAGCAAGCAATCAATATTATCTACTATGATCAATAGGAGTAAAAGATGCTTCAGGGAGGTTGAAAAGAACAAAGAAGGGGATGTAAGCTTTGCTTCTCTAGAAGGCAAAGCAAAGATTACAAACTTGTAGGATTTACTCTTGTCTGTGTGTTAGTTGCCCAATCATGTCCGACTCTTTGAGATCCCACAGACTGTAGCCCACCAGGCTCCTCTGTCCATGGGATTATCCCAGCAAGAATACTGGAATGGGTTGCATTTCCTTCCCCAGAGTATCTTCCCGACCCAGGGATCGAACTTGCATCTCTTACGTCTCCTGTATTGCCAGGCGGGTTCTTTACTGTTTGAGCTACCAGGGAAGTCTTTAGATGTGGGGTTTTTCAAGTCTTCTTGAATTACAGGCATATTTATAATCCTTATCAGTAGAATGTTTGGACAAGAGGTGTGTGTGTGTGTGTGTAAAAATATTTAATTCTAAATTGGTTTGATAATTTATATGAAAAGAGGCTCCAAGAAAAATATCAAGAAGGCTACTATTTCTTCTGGAAAGATTTATGGAAAAAAAGCCTCAAAGAAATGAATCAATGGCAGATACATGCTAATTTTGTTTTCTTTCATTGCTGAAAATTACTTAGTGTTATTTTATCATAGTGTATTATGCTTGTTATTTCTTTAAAATAAATAAATAATTTAGATTCTGATCACGATTTGAACTTAAGCCAGTTGGCTTATGAAACCAGCCATTAAATCAACACAGACCAGATGTTTCTGAATTTTAATGCTCAAGTGGAATGCAAAATATTAAGAATCATTTAGCACCTTGATTTATCTTGGATAGTGTACCAAATTAATGTTTAAAGAATTATCTATAGAGTTGGAAAGGAGATTGTGAAATATCAGATACAATCTCAAAAGTGTGAGCATGATTTTGAAATGTATATTAAATGTTCTTGAATGTTAGGAAAGTCATTTTGGTAGGAATAGAGCAGCAAGTATAATAATAGAGTAGCATACACATAATATGTAACACATGCGTTATGGATTCAGATTCCCTTTGAGAGTGAATACCCATGCAGAATCCTGAACTGGTAGACAGCTTTCAGGTTTTCCACCCATTTTGTGATTTCTGCAAAGTAAACACCACTGCTTAGTTACCTCTTTTTGTTTGTGTCCACATTTATTTCAGGAGAGCTAACTGGCTGACTTTCCTTCAAGGCACCACCGTCCTGCCTCCAAAACTGAAACCCCTGGTTTGATTGTTCTGGATGAAGAAGATATAAACAAAAGCTATTTTTAACTTCCTTCTTTGCTACCCTCTCCAGGCACAATCGCAGACCCTACCTTTGATTACTGATGCGGGTCTACGGTGGTCATTGAATATTACACAATCAACTGTTTACATAGCAGCCCTTTTTACAGGTTTTAAATCTTCCCAAGCTGCCAGTTTCTGAAGCAGAGCCTGCCAGCTGGCAGACAGAGAGGTGCTTGTGTTCTAGTTGATTGGGGTAATTAACAGCCCAAACTGTCAGAAGGTGACAGCAGGCAAAGACTTCTTGCCCTCAGGTCACAGCTGGGTTCCAACAACTTGCTCCTGATTTACCAGTAAAACTAATAATGTAAGTAATATTGGTATTAAATTGTAAAATCAAGGGTCAAGCTGAAATTCTGGTTTGTACCCCTTATTCACTGGCAGCAAATTAGTGATAATGTCTTGCGGTTACTGTGTCTTGTAGTGACCCTGCCCTCTTAAACGACCCCTGCAGAAATCAGCACGTGCCTGTTTGGGCAGCACTATGTGGATCTCCGTCACTTAAAGAAGCAAAGCCATTATCTTTCACTTTGAATTTTTCCACAAATATAGCTCTTAATAGGATATATATTTTTTTAATGCTTAAGAAAATCAACCATCAGACATAGCAGATCATGCTTAGAGCGAGGATGTATGTTCATAGGTATGTGTATGTATTTTTGATATAGAGTTTAGGTTTTAGTGTTGGGCGTTTGGCTGGATGCAAATATTAGATGATTAGCATTAGTAGTACTTCATTTTGCTTTGCAGTTCAGGTTGAGCTATACTCCTATTCACAGTGTTTTAATTTTCTCTGACAAGCCTACATCATAATTAGGGGTAGGGGATGCAGAGGGAGAGATTAGGTGTATCAATAGATGGGGAGAGATAGACAGACAGATAGATACAAGATATGATCATTATTATTAAAGACTCAAAATTTTAAGAGAAGGCAATGGCAACCCACTCCAGTACTCTTGACCTGGAAAATTCCATGGATGGAGGAGCCTGGTAGGCTGCAGTCCATGGAGTTGCTAAGAGTCGGAAACAACTGAGTGACTTCACTTTCACTTTTCCCTTTCATGCATTGGAGAAGGAAATGGCAACCCACTCCAGTATTCTTGCCTGGAGAATCCCAGGGACAGAGGAGCCTGGTGGGCTGCCGTCTATGGGGTCGCACGGAGTCAGACACGACTGAAGAATACAAGGCCTTGCTCATTTGAACTGAACCTTTCCTTTCCAAATTTTATTCTACTTTTCTAGCAAAGGTCACAACTGATGTTCCAGGGGATATAAACAATTACCACTTCATGTAAAAATTTTCTCTCACCCATAAATTCCAAGAGGATGTGTACCCTCATGAATTTATGACTCACCTAAAAAATAATTGTTAGATTTGTTTTGTTAATTTATTCATAAAATAAATAAAAACAACTTTGGGACTTAGAGAAATTACATGAAGATGAAAGTGTAGCTTTTCTGAAAATGAGTCTTGTGTTTGTTCATTGCTCTCACAGAGATTTTTACATGTGTTTCCAAACAAATGGGCTCCTTTGATCTACAGTCTCATCTCTGGTCTCCATCACGACGGAGAGTAAGGGTGGAAAGCCAGAATAAGAAACCCAACAGGTTATCTTGCTTAATCTCCTTGTCTTTAACACCTGAATAAAGTGAAGAACTAAGCTGAATCAAGTGAGCAAGTTTTTAAACCAACTAATTTGTTCACTATGTATTACAGCATTGTGCTAAGAACCCTGAAGAAGAAAAATAACTAAGATATGGCTTCTATAGTCTAAGAAGTTGAGTGTCAAAGTGGGGATAAAAAGATTAAATAAGTAAAAAATAAGCAATAATGTTATGATCTAAGATGTGCCATGAGGCTTGTTGGGTAAGGAGTCAGGAAGAAAAGACCAGGAGGTAGATAAGATGGGACATTTGCAGATGGGGATGCATCCCCATTCCTGGAACATAGCTTGAAAGATGCATAGGTTACAGGTAGATATGCCAGATAATGTGACATTCTAAGGAGTTTTCAATTTACCCTGTGAGAATGACACACATTTGAAGGTGGATACATTGGTAGTAACATGATAATAGTAATATTTTAGGAAGGTTATTTTAGGAAAAATTTTGAGGAAAACTTACTGGAACAGTGAGCCTCAAAATGAATTTTTTCTTGAACTTGAGAAGTTATCTCACTCTGATCATGGTAAGGTGGTTGTCATGGGTCCTAGGGGTGCTTCTTGCTGGCTGTTGAAATCACTGATGTAGAGGAAGAAGAAGTTTCCATTACAGGCTAAAGTTAAGCACTCTACCGGAGGAAGAACGGCAGAAGGATCCTAACTAGAGGGTGGGGAAAGTGGGAAACTGGAATAAAATTCAAAGGATGAGCATAAGTCACTAGAAAGAAGGAAACAGCTCAAATCTGAGAAGAGTGTAGAAGATGGAATGGAAACCTGAAATTTACAGTGATGAGTAGACACATGGAGATTGTTATAGCTGTTCAATGATGGATGCTCTGGTTCTTTGATACAGTTGCTGTGCTGCTGCTAAGTCACTTCAGTCGTGTCCGACTCTGTGCGACCCCGTAGCCGGCAGCCCACCAAGGCTTCCCTGTCCCTGGGATTCTCCAGGCAAGAACACTGGAGTGGGTTACGGCTTCCTTCTCCAATGCATGAAAGGGAAAAGTGGAAGTGAAGTCGCTCAGTCGTGTCCGACTCTTAGTGACCCCATGGACTGCAGCCCACCAGGCTCCTCCATCCATGGGATTTTCCAGGCAAGAGTACTGGAGTGGGGTGCCATTGCCTTCTCCATCTTTGATACAGTATATACTCTTAATCATCTTATGCCACTTGGAGAACCAATCAGAACCTGCTAAGGTATATTCATGGAATTACTCTCCAATGGCCATATTCTCCCCATGAAATTCTACAGCCAGATTATGAATGGCCTTGAAGAACCTGATGGGTCACCCAGTGGTTTTCAGCAGAAGAAGGATGCATTAGCACTTTTAGAAGATCCCTTGGAAGAACAGAGGGGATAGTATTACAGAGGCATCAACAGATGTGTGAAGATCTTTTGGGAGCGTAACGGGACCTGGATAGGAAATGGTAGTTCAAAAGTCAACCTACATGGTAGCAGTAGTAGATGCAGGGAAGGAGATATGAAGTGGGTAGGACTTCCTCACTCCTCCCACTCACCCGCCAATGTGTGTGTGTGGTAGAGGGGGGCAATGAAAGAAAAGGCTTTTGGCTTGGGCGGCTAGTTGGTTGGTGGTACACTAATCACTGAATAAGCCAGTTAATGATAATTTATAGAAAAAGCCAGAACATAAATTTTTGGTGTCTTGACAAAATATTTAGTGTCATGTACATGATGATTTAGGCCATCATCGGGAGCCAAGGTAGCTTAATTATAACATGTTAACATTTAGTAGATAACTCTATCGGGTCATAAAGTTTATTTTGGCCTGAGATGTTTTCCCTAACAGCGTCACTTAATAATAGAACATAGAGGGACAGACCAACCACAGACGTCTGCTTGAATCCCACAGTCTGCAAACTGTCTTTCACATCTCTACTCTCCTAATGCCTTGTTAGTTCACAATCCCCAATAATACCTCTCCCTTGAGGATCTCTGTGAAAGTTTATTGGGAATTTCTTTTTGCAGAATTAGAATTGCCCAATATTTTGTTAATTTTGTGTTTGACAAACATGTCACAATACATGTCAGCTTCTACCAGTAGGCTAAAGAGGTAGTTTTCTACTCAAAAAGCTAGGCTTTCAGTCACCATTCATTGGCACTTATCAAATACAATATTTGTTTAGCTCACAGTTTATTAAGAACATTCATGTCTTTGTGACTCAGACTAGACTATTGTAATTTGCTTTTTATTTGGCTTGTTGAGAAAATGTAGTAGGTAAAGAAGATAATTGCTCAGCTATTTAATGTGCTTTCATATAGAGCAGTGGTTCTCAATAGTTAAATAATAAGATTTCTTTATATTACTTTTTATATTCTCTAAATATTTCAAGTTTTAAAAAAATTCTATTAAACTTCATTGCCAAGTTACAACTTATTTTATATCAGAGTTTATATCAGATTAGCACAAAATTACCAATACTTCCAGACTCCATAAGATTCCAATCTAAATTAAAGGAACATGACATT
Organism: Ovis canadensis; assembly: GCF_042477335.2. Lineage (NCBI taxonomy): Eukaryota > Metazoa > Chordata > Mammalia > Artiodactyla > Bovidae > Ovis > Ovis canadensis. The sequence continues at coordinate 107,195,485 of NC_091246.1, forward strand.
AGAGTTAGTCTGTGAAACTTCATCTTAGGTAAACATAATATTTCAATTAAAAAATAATAGCAATGATTCACCAACTTTTACCAGTTAGGATCCAATTTTCTTGAATTAAAAAGGCTCAAAATAACAGTGGCTTAAAATAATTTATTTCTCTTTTACCTAACTTCTTAAAGTAAGGACTCTGAGGCTGGTGTGCAACTCTGTTCCACGCAGCTTGGAGGGAACCATACTCACCCCACTATCAGCCCTAGGCGTGGTAGGCTGATAGCCCTCTTCAAAGATATCATGTCCTGGAATGTCCCTGGCAGTCCAGTGGTCAGGACTCCACTTCTACTGTAGGGGGCATTGGCTTGATTCTTGATCAGGGAACTAAGATCCAACCTGCTGTGTGATAGAACTAAAATTTTAAAAATAAATAAATGAATAAACCAAAAACAAAGATCACACCATAACCAGGAACCGTAAATGTTACTTTATTTGGGAAGAGAGTCTTTGCAGACATGGTTAAGCAAAGGAGATGGGGGAGATTATGTGGGATTAAGGTCGGTCCCAACTGTTATTGGGCTTCCCAGGCAAAGAATCTACCACCGATGCAAGAGATGCAGATTTGATCCCTGGGTCGGGAAGATACCTTGGAGAATGCCAGCACACATATCCTTATAAATGGAGGCAGAGGGAGATCTCACACACACACACACACACACACACACACACACACACACGAGAAGGTGATGCCAAAACAGAGATTCGAAGATGCTGGCCTTGGAAGTTGGAGTAATATGGCCACAGCACAAGAATTCCATTCTAAATTTTAAATTCGCAGAGTGAACCCTTCCCTAGGCCCCTGGAAGGAGCATGGATCCAGACACCTTGATTGGATTTCTGGTCTCAGAACTGGGAGAGAATCCGTTTCCCTTGTTTGAAGTCACCAAGTTTATGATGTGTAATTTGTTACAGCAGACACAGAATACAAGTACACTAGAATTTGGTATATATTTTTGTGGTTCAAGATAAGCAAACCTCTCATTCATCTTCTAACTAAGGATGTGTAGAAAGAGAAATGTATGCATTCATTGACTCACTTATTTGTTCAACAATATACATGGAGAAACTGTTATATGCCAGGCACTGTTCCGGTTGTTTGGAATGCACCAATGGAAAACGAAAAGACTCCTTTCTTCTTGGAATGTTTTTTAGAAGGAGAAGATCAATGAAGATAAATCATTAAAAGGAAATTAAATGTCATAATAGAAGGTGAAAGATTCAATGGAAAAAAGTAAACCTATCCCGAAGTAAAAAGAATTGATAGGGTCATTTAAAAGTTGGTCAAGTTACAGTTTAAAATAGGTTGGTCATGGTCAGTCTCACATCATTGAAATGGTGGGATTTGAGAGGGTGAAATCAGCCAGAAGAGCTCTCCAGGAAGAAGAAATATCTAGAGTGAGGATTCTGATATATGAAAATGCCTTACGTGTTTTGGGAACAGTGAAGAGGCCAGCGTGGTGATGGAGGACAGTAGCAATGGCAGATGAAGTCAGAATGGGGACAATCAAGTGTGATCCTACAAGTTATAATAAGGTTTTTAATTATTCAAATAGGCAGTTATTGGAAGGCATAAGCTGAAAAGTGACATGATATGATTTAATTATTACAAGGATCATTCCAGCTGCCCTGTTGAGGATAGATTGTAGGAGACCTGGGGTAGCTACAGAGAGACCTTTTAAGGGGATTATTGTAGTGATCTGGGCAGAACAGAACAGAGGTTCAGATTAGAGCAATACAGATAGAGGGAAATGATTGATTTCTAGAAATATCTTGAAGATGAAACAAACAGAATTTCCAACTGATTGAATAGGAGGCCGAGGGTAAAGAAGAGAAATGAAAGGTGACCCCAAGGACTTGAGGTTGACCAACTAAAAGGTTGACAATATTATCAAGTGAGATGGGAATGCTATAGATGAAGGAAGGTTTTGGTTGTGGGGAGGATAGTAGGTGGTCAGGGAAAGGCCAGGGTTTACACACTGTTGGAACTATCAACCACCTACATAGGAATGTGAAGTGTTCATTTGAGGTCTACCAGGGAGTGCTCCAGTCAGATTTCTGCTTCCTGAATCACAAAGTAGCTTATTTCAAACCAGTACTCTTACCAAGGGGCTTCCCAGGTGGTGCTAGTGGTAAAGAACCTGCCTGCCAGTGCAGAAGACAGAGAGAGACAGGTTTGATCCCTGAGTGGAGAAGATCCCCTGGAGGAGGGCATGGCAACCCATTCCAGTATTCTTGCCTACAGAATCCCATGGACAGAGGTGCCTGGTGGGCTACAGTCTATGGTGTTGCAAAGAGTTAGACATGACTGAAGTGACAGCATGCATGCAGGCAATCTTACCAAGAATACCTAGAGAAATCTGGACAAAATTAAAAATTAATTGTTTGAAGATATATGCAAGCTCCCAAAGCAGCAAAGGTTTGAGAGGATTCTTCAGACAGAAGTTAAATGATCTAGATGGGAGATACACTAAAATATTAGAAACAGTGGGTTTTGACATGCTTTCTGAGAATTGTTCAGAAGAGGGGAGAAAAGAAAAGAGATGGTAGTTGGCAAAGTAAGTGGGTTCAACAGGAAGATTCTTTTAAAAATGGATAAAATAAAATGTAAATTGGTATAGCCCCTATGGTGAACAGCATGGAGATTCCTTGAAAAACTAAAATTAGAACTAACATATGACCCAGCAATCCTACTGCTGGGCAAGCCCATCTTTTTATTCAGAAAAAATAAAAACTAATATGAAAAGATAATGCTATTGATGCCCATAGCAGTACCATTTACCATAGGCAAGACATGGAGCAACCTAAGATAAAGATATGATAAAGATATGGAATAAATGTACAATGGAATATTATTCAGCCATAAAAAACAATGAAATATGCCATTTGCAGCAATATGGATGGACCTAAAGATTATCATACTAAGTGAAGTAGTTCAGACAGAGAAAGACAAATATCAGATCACTTATCTGTGGAATCTAAGGAACATGATATAAACGAACTTAGAAAAGAGAAACAGACTCACAGACACAGAAAAAAGCTTGTGGTTGCCAGAGGGTAGAGAGGGGGAGGGATAAACGTATGGAGTGGAGTTTGGGATTAACATATACACTCTACTATAAAATAAACAGAGGCCTACTGTATACATAGCATAGCAGAGGGAAATATACTCAGTATCTTATAAAAGCCTATAGTGGAAAATAATCTGAAAAAGAATATATATTATATACGTATCATGTGTATGTGTGTGCTTAGTCATTCAGTCATCTCTGACTCTTTGGAACCCCATGGACTGCAGCCCTCTAGGCTCCTCTGTCAACGGGATTCTCCAGGCAAGAATACTGGAGTGGGTTGCCATTCCCTTCATTATAGTATCTTCCCAATCCAGGGATCAAACTTGGGTCTCCTGCATTGCAGACAGATTCTTTACCCTCTGAGCCACCAGGGATGCCTGTATGTATTATGTATATATATTAATAACTAACATGACATTGTAAATCAACTATACTTCAATAAAATAAATAAATAAATATGGACGAAATACAGTCATGCTAGTATGCTTTTGAAAATGAAAAGGAAAAGTGTTTCTTGTTTTAGAACAGTTGCTGCTGCTGCTGCTAAGTCGATTCAGTCGTGTCCGACACTGTGCGACCCCATAGATGGCAGCCCACGAGGCTCCCCCGTCCCTGGGATTCTCCGGGCAAGAGTCCTGGAGTGGGTTGCCATTGCCTTCTCCATAAGAACAATTGAGGGGAGGATAACTAGAATGTAGTCCTGCAGGGGGCAGGGGGAGTGGGATGCCTGTCCATGTGGAGCAAATGGCCAGAATGACAGACATTAAGGAGGTTCTTGAGTGCTGCCCACAACAGTTTCCTTCACATCAAGGGCCAGAACTTCAACACGTGATCACATCTACTGACTGGAAGAGAGATAGAGAGCTTTGATCCTCATTTTCATTGGCTATCTGCCTCTGCCCAGCTTTTTTTTTTTTTAATTATTAAGAAGGAGCAGCAGACATAAGTTTAAGTGGGGAAGAATAAAGGGAGCAGCAGAATTCTCCAACACACTGACATTTTCTCAATGAAAAGAATAAATGCAAAAATATTTATTTCATCATATCTAGTTCCTTTTTTCAGAGGGACCTATATTATATGTTTTTACATGGCCATTGACACAAATTTCATTTAAATTTATCCTGAATTGAGTTGTAATCATCTTTTCAGAAAGGTTAACATTGTTTGAGTTAAGTAGAGTGGTATATGTATTTTATAGAAGTTTATTGCTTTATTTCAAAGTTTTTTTTTAATTCTATTTTGAGTTTAAGGATGCTTATAATTTTCCTCTTCAGAATAGATCTTCACACAATTTTAAAGAAAACTTTCTCAAAATATGAAAAGAAAGACTGACTCCACTTTGTGTTTGAATGACGGAAAACAAAAAGAAGTTCTCTACAGACTAGTTTCCAAGGCGGAGAATGGAGTGGAGTGGTATGAGCTACAACAACATTTTAACAAACTTTGAATAGAAAAACTGCACTATTTATCAGGAAGGATACTTTTCTGTATTTTTGTGAATATTCAGCTGTAACAATCATGATTTGTCTGGCTCATTTAGAATCATAGATCTTTTGAGAGTAAGAAAGGTTCCCCCAGAGAGAGATGAATCAACTCTTGTGCATTTGTAAGGAATGAATCCCAATTCCTCCAATTCCTTCTTGTTTCTGGTTTTTTTTTTTTTTCCTTCCCCAAAATTGTATAAATGAGGAAGTATTGCCAAGGGCCTATTAGTAATGGTTATTTCCTGATTGCAGCGGGAAGCATCCTGCATGTTTAAATAAATATTGTTAACTCTGACCTCTCACTTTGCCAGGACTGATAAGGCCATTGTTTGGCCTGTGTGGAGCGCATACAGTATACATAGCGTGGAGAACAGCAGGAAAACAGGAAACAATAAATCAGAAATTAGAGCCCTGATTGTTGTAGCTAATTACATCAGGCTTCTGCTTAATTTCTCACTCTGTCATTCTAACCTGATTTTCTTGCCAACAGACTTTGCAAATTGCTGGTGTCACGTACATTCAGCAAACAATAATCCTTAGTTACTGTGACTGACAAATGAATGAGCAGGAGAAGATAGTTTATTATGCAAAGATGAACAGAGACATTCACCAGATACCTGCCTGGATGCTCTTTTAATTCACTTACCTAGATGTGCTGCATGATACATTTCTCCAGGAGCAGAGATTTTGGCATCAAGACAGCTTAATTAGATTTGTGGCTTGGTTTGATAATACTGAGCAAGAAGAAAAGATGGTCCTATAAAAGGAAGGGAGGGAAGAGATTGGCTTGGACAAAGAAAGAGATAAAGTGGTAACTTAGCTATTTAAGTCAAATCTGAAAATAATATGTTTAGGGTGAGTGAGATTAGTCAGCACATTATTGAATGCTAATCTTGTCTACACATGAATTTGGTGAGCTAACGTTAGCATTTTCAACTCATTATGGTCTGATGACTGAAATTCTAAATCACATGTGTTAAGGAAGAATGATAAAAATGGATATTCTTATTCAAAATTAATTGTTGGATAACTCCCAGATGCTATTTCTGCATGTAGATTATGCACATCAATTCAGTTTTCCAGGATCCCAGTCTGGTGTGGTTTATACAGTCTAAAATCAACTTTCCTTTCCTTTAATGATTTTACAAAATTTACATGGCTTCCATACTTTAAATAACTTTGCTACAGCCACTGAAGACAGAATAAGAAGATGTAATTGAGGAGAATTTCACTCGTTATTTAATATATTTTCATATTCTGGGTATATTTTCTATCTTTGTGGGAGTGTTTACTTATTAGATCATCCAACTGCTGACAGGAAGCAGAGCTGGCAACCAGCTTCACCCAGGTTTTTTGCTTCTTTGGTGCTTAATAAAAAATCACATTATTTTGTTTAACTGAAAGTACCGTGCATGCTAGTTATTTAGAATGAAACTGTTTTTCAGTTTAAAATTGGATTTACTTCATCGTTCCATTTCCCATGGGCTCTTCTTTTGCTGCTGTCTTGCTTTTGTGTCATTTTCAGGGAAAGGGAAAGTGAACTCCACATAGGGAAGTGGGGAGATCATGACAGACCCTTCCCCAAGTCACAGAGGATGGGGTAGAGTCATGGGGTGCCAGTCTTGGAAAGCACTGTTCCACTTGGGAAAGCAAGAGTTCAGAGTTAACTATTTATTTAAATATGAAGGTGAAGTTTTACATTCCAATGATGAAGTTGGCCAATTAAGCAGCCTGGAAATTGGTTGAAGGGCCAAAAAATAGAGTAGAATGAGCTAACGTTGGTGCTGGCCCAGAGAAGAGAGGAAGAGGACTATTTCATTCTAAGTGTCTTTGAATAATTCTTCTGTACAACATGTTTAAACCTCTCTAACACCCAAGCTGACTTTCTAAGGGTCTTTCTTATATATTTTTTCTTTTACCTATACTCCCAGGCTAATTTTATAAATAAATGTTAAACACCCATTGTGTGACTGTTGTACCCTGCCGGGGAGAAAGCTTAATATAGGAGAAATGTGTCACAAAGTCATTGCTCTCAACAACAGCTTAGGGAGCCACATTTGAATTTACAAAACACACAATAAATAACACAAACCAGAACATAATCTTCTACATACCTAACTGTGTGGCATTGACAGGGCTGTGGAAATAATAGAAATCAAAGTTTTCAGAGGAGATAATGGAGAGAATAGATAATTTGGCAAGAACTTGGAAGGATAAGTAGCATTCGGAGAGCTAGAGAGGAAGGAGGGGTTATTTTAAGTAGGGCAATTTTTTTAATTTAATTGAAATATAGTTGATTTACAATGTGTTAATTACTGCTGTACAGCAAAGTGAATTAGTTACACACACACACATATAGACTCTTTTTAATATTCTTTTCCATTATGGTTTATCATAGGATATTGAATATAGTTCCCTGTGCTATACAGTAGGACCTTGTTGTTTGTCTACTCTATATACAAAAGCTTGCATCTGCTAACCACAACCTCCCTCCCCATTCCTTCCCCAGCACCCCCTCCCTTGGCCACCAGCAGTCTGCTGTCTACATCTGAGATTCTGTTTCTGTTCCACAGACAGGCTCAATTGTGTCATATCTTAGAGTCCACATATAAGTAATATCATGTGTTATTTGTCTTTCTCTTTCTGACTTACTTCACTAAGTATGACAATCTCTAGTTGTATTCATGTTGCTGCCAATGGCATTATTTTGTTCTCTTTTTATGGCTGAGCAATATTTCATTGTATATATGTACTATATCTCCTCATTGTACTATATGTACTATATCATCCAAGTTTGATGTGATCAGGGTCTAGTCCAGGTGGTGACAGTGAGAGAAAAGAAAAACATGAATTTGAAAGCTATTTGAAAGCAGAGATGGGCAGACAGGATGAGATTCTGTGAAGAAGACAAAGGGGAAGGTGGAGTCAAAACTGACAAAGTTCTCTTTTGGTCTTAGCTGCCATGAATCTTCCAGATGCTTCATTCCTTATTGGTTGCATACCTGCGTATTAGCACAGACACACCAATTTGTCTGCGGACATTGGGTGTGAAGACCATGTGAAATGCATCACACCTAGAAAGAAGTGTTGAGGGGTATGCGACAACCTGATGAAACATTATCAAACGCTACCCTTTGAATACCAGAAACAGTACCATACTCGGGGCAGGGGAAGGAACTACAAATAACGGCGCCTCTCAGCTGGAGATGTTTCTTAGTCTCCATGCCTCCTTATCAACTACGGTCAATTCTAGTTTTCAGTGTGCCCCAAGACTCTGGTTCTTGCACCTGCTCTGCTTGGGTTTAGCAAATTCGCTTGTTGACTTGTATGTGAGTAGCCTGTCTCTCACTCAGCTTTTGTTTTAAAGGGTAGGCTTTGGAGTCCAGGGTCTGACTTCATGCCACTCTCTTGTGATTGGCTTTGCAGCTTTTGAGTTACCAGTCTCCATCAGAAGGGAATAAGCATTCCAGAACAGTCTTTAGATAATCTTTCATTTTCTCTCACGTCTTTGACTCCCAAACCTATAGATTAGGTATAAAAGGCTGATACTTCTGCTCATCACTTCTTTTTTCTTTGTTTTTTCTTTTTGCTTTTACTCCCTTCATCCTCACTGCCAGATGGCTTAGGGCCAAAAACCAAAGTGAAAGCATTTGCTCTCTTTGCATTTGTTTCTATGACAATTTCAGACTTTCGTGCAACAGAAAAGCATCTAAGTGTGATTGTATGACTTGATTATTTGATGTGAATACAATACGGAGCTCAACATAGATCCTTATCCAAGACAGTTCATATTAACCCAGATTCCATTTGGAATTACAGGGAGATTCTGAAGATTCAGATCATTAGCCAAAGGAGAGCCAAGCGTACCACCTTTGATCATAATAGGAGTGGTCCTTTCCAATTAAACCAAGACAAAATTTGAGGTTGAATTTTGTAGATGAGCCAGTCAGAGTTTTATGGAACCCAAGGCTTTGTTTGTGGTGGTGTTTAGTTTGAAGCTGAGACTTAAGGTAAGTCATCAATTCGGTTTTATTTTTTTATCTTTTGTAAAAGCCAGTGTTCGCAGAACTTGGGTCAAGATCAATGTATTGGGTGAAACTTTGAATGTAGAATGACAGTGGGTCAAGGCTGGCCAGATTGACATTCCGAGAAAACTTGTTTTACTTCTCCTTTCCTCATAGACTTTGAAACATTCTCTCTGTATGCAACTTTCATCAGTGAAGTCTTTGCTATAAATGAGGTACACTGTAATAGTTCAAAATTTTTATTTTAATCATGATTCCCAGAATACGTAACTTTTGAAAGGGCCTAAGAATCTCCCCTTGTTCTTTTTTTAAAAAACATAATTGTAATATTCTTGCTTTCTTAGACCCTGATGACACCATAAATGAGAATGTAACTAGGGTCATATGCAGCTCATTACTGGAGCTCCAGCACACCTGTGCTGCACCATGTCTGTAAAAGACTGGGCTGACTGCCCGAGGAAGCACCTATGAATGAGATTGCTTCAGGCAAGATCCCTCTCAGGAGGAATATTGCTTTCTCTTAAAAAAAAAAAAAATTAGTTCTATGAGTTTCTTCCTATAAGACCATAAGAACAGAAAGAAAAAAGCTAATAGGAGAAAAGAACAGTTTTACTAAAATATGCTTAATGCTCCTCATTAAAAAATATTAACAAGAATTGCAACCTTTGTTTTTGCTGACTTACTCCATGAGGGGAAAAAAAACCCAAAACCAACCAAAAAAACTCAATTTTAAATGTTGTGTCTGGAGACGTTAAAAGCATAAATGTTAGTAGTAGAGGTTCAGCTGAGGACTCTGGGGGCCTGCAGGACTCCATTCAATGGCTGCATCAACCACCTTCTGACCCCCACTTTGTACCCCCACTAGCCTTGCCATTTAAACAAAGCAGTGTACATGCTATGTACATAGGCTTAACAAAAATTACTAAAGGAAGTTAATTTCTGATCAGATTGTTACCGCAGAATCTTTTCTAGATAGGAATTCCAAAGCCATCACAGTCTAGAAAGGCAAACTCAAACTCAAAATGTAGGTCCCTCATGGGATGCTGGGAACGGCAATCTTTATTGATAACCTGTTCTTGCTGGTTCCCAGCCAGGCTTTCTTCACTGTCCTCATCTTCCAACTAACAAAAGCCCACTCTTGCCCAAGGGGGCACACCCAGCCACCAGATCACCTTCCTGGCCTCTCTTGCTGTTAACAGATGTCATGCGACCCAATTATAGCACACAAGAAGTTAACAGATACTTTTAGGCTTCTTCGAAAATTATTTCAAAAGAGGTAACTGACTTTTCTCTTTCTCTTTTTCATACCTAGACAAAAAATATAATGGTAAAAGTGGAGTAGTCACCTTGTGATCAGAAGTGAAGGGCTGCTGCTGCTGCTGCTAAGTCGCTTCAGTTGTGTCCGACTCTATGCGAACCCATAGCCGGCAGCCCACCAGGCTCCCCCTTCCCCCGGATTCTCCAGGCAAGGACACTGGAGTGGGTTGCCATTTCCTTCTCCAATGCATGAAAGTGAAAAGTGAAAGTGAAGTCGCTCAGTTGTGTCCGACTCAGCGACCCCAGGGACTGCAGCCCACCAGGCTCCTCCGCCCATGGGATTCTCCAGGCAAGAGTACTGGAGTGGGGTGCCGTGAGGGACAAAACACCTGCTGAAGCTGGCTGGAGAAGAAGACAGAAGAGGCTCAGGTCCCTGAAAGCAACTCGAGTCAAAACCAGAAAGCCCTCAAACCTGTTCCAGAAAGGTGTAGTCTCAGAACTGATTTTTTTTCAGTTTCATGTCATATTACCAGAATGATAAAAAGCAATTCTGCATGTGTTTATATGGAAGTACTAAATCTGTTCTTGGGATAAGACTATTAGGATTTATTGTGTACTTTTTAGATGTCAGATACTTGTTCTTACAGACTTCCCAGGTGGTGCCAGTGGTAAAGAATTTGCCTGCCAATGCAGGAGACAGAATAGACGCAGTTTGATCCCTGGGTCGTGAGATCCCCTGGAGTAGGAAATGGCAACCCACTCCAATATTACTTGCCTAGAGAATTCCACAGACAGAGAAGCCTGGCAGGCTACAGCCCATGGGGTGGAAAAGAGTCAGACACGACTCAGTAACTAAACAACAAACCCATCTCTGGGTCTCTCCAGAGCACAAGGAGTTTTAAGACAACATGGGCTGTACTAGCGATTTAGTGATGATAAGATGCCTTGAAAATGCAAAACTACGCAATTTAAATAAAGGTCAAGAATGGAGAAAACATGGGGAAAATCAAGCCTGGGAACAAGTTAGGAATAATTCCAGGAAAAGCTCAAGAGGCCAGGGCTCCCAGTACGGGCTTGTTTTGCACAGCAGCTAAGTCAATAGACCACCCTTAGAAGGGAAGGCTGTCTGAGGGACCCTGTGAACTTCGCATTGACTAAACACAAATTAATTCGGTACAGGTGTTTCTTTTGTATGCAGAGTGAGAACATTCTAGTGTCCTACTGTAGCCTTCCTTCTCCTGAGGTGGTCTGTGCTGAGGAAACACGAGGCTGTCATCTAAAACCTGTCAGGGTACCAGCTGGGTGTAAGCAGCGTGAGCCTTGTATGCTGACGTATGTTTGGTATTTTGAATACATTGAGAAGGGGTGTAAAATACTCAAGAAATATTTCAGAAGGATGAGAAGTTTTGCAGATCCATATTTCCTTATCCCCAAATCTCAAGGTCTCATGTGTTTCAGAATTTTGATTCTTTCTCTTTTTTTTGACTGTAGGGATCTGTCTTCCTACCTATATATCTACCATCTATCAATCACCTATTAACACCACCAGTGGAAACTAAGGCATCACTGTCTAAGCCAACACATTATCATCTTTGCCACATGAAAAAAGAGTGATATGAGTGGCACAAATAAACATAAATCATAAATAATCTCACATCAGGTCAAATTTCACTTGTAATTGATTTATTAAAACTTTGTTTTTGCTTTAAGAATCTGGCTCTGGCATATCATTATTGCAGAAAGGAGATTGGGATCTCTCCAAAAAATACAATTCTGAAGTTGAAATTGGAAACTTAGCCTTGTGTAGAGCAGCATGCCTTATGGTCTGCACTACATAATTTTTGGGGGGAAGCCTGTCTATTTAGATGGGGATTATAATTATAATTTAATGACTACAATTTATTTAGCTCACTATTAAATAATTTGGTGATTTTTCTTAATCTGAAATCCATGAACCCATATATAAGCTCCTGGGGGAACGTGAGCCCACTTAACTACTGACATAGTATGCACAGTCCTGTGTACATGTGCATTTTTCCAGGGAGATGGTCCATTCCTTGCCCCGCCCCCTAAAATCTCCAAGCATTCTCAGAGAAAAATCCAAAACTTCTGCTTTAGGTCACTAAAACAGATGTTAATGACGATAGTTTAAAAGATACCATTAAAAGGTTAATGACGATATTAGTACTTTTGTAACACATTTCAAGCTCTTTACCATGGCCAGATCCACCACCTCCTCCCCCTTTCACTGGGCTCTAACCCCACAGTCATCTCTGTTTCTTATCTTCATTAAACCTGTCCTGTCTGCAATGCTTTTGTATTAGTTGCTGCACTGCCTGGTGCCCTTCCCAAGATCTTCTCAAGGCTGGATGCTGTTTGTCATTTAAATCTCAGCTCAAATGCCACCTCTTCCAGGAAGCTTTCTGTGACTATTTAATCAAAAATCACTCCTCCCTTCCTCTCCACTGCATTGTTCTGCATTATTTTCTTCCTGATTCTCATTGTTACAACTTGCATGGGTAGACATGGTTGCCTCAGGGTACTTATATTTTAACGGAAATAATCTTGCTTATATATATATTGACTTTCTGATCCCCCACCCTAGAATGTAGCTTCACTCTATTCTCTATGCCTAGAATACTTATTGCCTTTTAGCAGGCCACCCATGAGTATTTGTAGAATGAAAGGATAAGTGAATTAATTACACTCATTCCAGTAGTAATGATGTTTACTGTAGAAAATAGAAACTTGGTAGGTAACAGTTACAAGTTACTGTGTTAACCAGGGCAGGTTACTTAAACTCTTTAAACTTGTTCTCCTAATCAGTAAATTAAACACAGTAGCACTCACCTTGCAAGTTTACTGTGATATTTAAATGATTTACTGCCTTTAAAATACTTGGTACATTAGAATATGCTTGTTAAATATTGTTGTCATTATTATTGCTGTCTTACAAAAATTAGAAAATGACTTAAAATGACACAAAAGGCATACATATTCAACAAAATTAAAATAGTTAAATACACAGTATATTTAATACAACATAATATAGTACATACATTTAATAGTTAAAATACATTAGTTAATATATATGAAATCTAAAAAACAAACTAGTAAATGAAACAAAAAAGAAGCAGACTCATAGAGAAAAAAAAAAACAAACTAGTGGTTACCAGTGGGGACAGGGTGTAGGGAGGACTAGAGGATAAGAAAAAAAGTATTATTATGGGATTATAGAAAATCATTTGTATGAAATTTTTGAAAACTGTAAAGCACTATAGAATTTAAGGAACCTTTCATTCAATAAAAAGATTTAAGAAAACATCATTTTGAAAATTAAAATACATTAGCTAGGATTCCAGATGAAATTATTTAACACAGTGTCATGGTTATGTAAGTTTCAATATTGAAATGTAAAACCCTAAGAATTTTGGATTTGACTATAGAACATAAAACCATTTTAGCGATTTAAGCGCTAATTTTTTTAAAGATTAAATTCGGATTTTAATTTTTAAGAGTCAATAACATTTTAAAATTAAATACATGCTTTTTATTTTATACTGATACAATACATAAGCAGAATGCCAAGTAGTTAATCTTCATAATATCTAAAATGCTCCAGAATTCAACATTAGTAATTCTCTAGAGAATTTGTATATCTTGAGTATTCATTTATCTTTATAAAAGAAACACGCTAGAATATGCTGGCTGACTAGATACATGGAAAACATGATTTGAGGTTTCTACTCCCTGAAACTAATTTTATTTTGGAGAATTTTGCTATTACCCTGCCCGAGTAGAGTTAATGAGGAATTTTTCCATCTACTTAGCTCTAGCTAAAAGATTATTTCCACTTCAAATAGTATTTTCTCATTAAAGCTTTTGTCGACTAGTTCTCTATCTCATTATGCTGAAAAATGTGGTTATAAATCAAATTTCTGAAACTACTGCTTGTGTCCTAATCCAGTTCATTAAGTATCACACCCTAAATATTTCTTTTCTTTGGTTTTCCTTCTAGCAGTCCCTGCTCCAAGCTTCTTTATCTCAATTCTGAAGGAACTATTTTATAGCTTAATAATAGTTTAGAACTGAAATATTCATAGTCCCTAGAAATCATCTAGTCCAATTCTCCACATTTAAAAATGAAGAAACAAGCCCAGAAAGGAAGACATGTCCCAGATCATCCAGTGAATTAATGGAAGAGCAGAAGATATCTGACTTTCTGAGCTCTCCAACCACTAAATCCCCAAGTGGCAGTCACCCCCTAATGAGCTCAGCACAGGCTGTGGATGGGAGTAACTTCTTAGGTAAAAAGTCATCATCACGATTGCTCTTAGGTTGTCAGCGTTTCTTGGAGCCATCAGAAAAATACTGCCCTAGAAAAGGGGAGCCAACGCAGAGAAAAATGTTTTCAAATGGAGATAAATTCTCTAGGGTCTTGTCCTGCCCTTCTCGCGATGCTTCTTTGCTGTGTGAAATTCTGGGTTAGCCCGAGGTGTGTAATTATGTTCCTGCTTTAAATATTTTTTCTTCTTTCCTCTCCTATGAAAAACGTTGTTACCCTTGGATAAAGTCTAACAGGGACGGGACGTGAGATGGCTTAACAAATACATCTGGTTAAGCAGACTGTCTTTTCATAAATTTCATTTTAAAAATTGAGTCAATTATTTGGATAAGAAGTATAAAGAAAATGTCAAAAGCTGTTCTTCTAAAGCAACCAGAAGATTAAAATAAGAATTCCACTTTTACATAGATTGTGCAATAAGTCGACTCTAAATTGTTGTACCCATCCTGATAATACCTAATCCTTTGCTTCTTAAAAAAAAAAAAAAAGGCAAGCAGAATAAACTAACAAAAACACAGGGCTTTCCATGAGTATCTGCAGAAGTCCTAGTAAAATGCTGCAAGTATATTAAAATACACCATTGACATTGTGTAAATCTTCCGTGTTTGTTCTCAGAATTTACGCCATCCTTTAAACCAGGGATTGTAATCTTAGTTTGCACACTCCGAAGGCAGATAAGATTCCAAGCATTTCTAAAATAGTTGGTATAATTTATTGTCACTGCAGCACAGTCAGATTTAAACTCTTCTGGACTCCGATGCCACGGAACAGCTATGCAGAGTTCAAAGGGGTAGGTCTACACGTACGATTAAGTTATCGCTAATGGAAGGACTATAACCCTTGCTGTGCTCTGCCTGCTCCCAGTGTTCCAAAGATTATGTGACACCCCAAAAGCCTTCAGATACCGAGTATGCATATTTTATTGTGTAAATCACAGGTGTCAAAGTAAAACACATTCAATGAATTACTTCCTGCCTTGTAACACAAAAATTATTTTTGAAATCAAAAATCTTGTTTCCTCCTGAATAGAACCTTCCCCTGACAGACCAAATGTGCCAAATGTGGTTTCCATTTGCTGTTTGGGGATTTATTTGACTGTGCCAAAGTTCAGGTGTGCCAGCTCTTCGTAATAAGCCATTTGGATGAAAGCTTGGCTAGCTCAAAGGATCCTGATGTATTTTATGGCTGCCTTTTAAGATTATTGTTCAGAAATACCAAGTCTAATTTTGAAATCAATTAGCCATTGGGTCTGATGAGGTGTTGGCCCAGCTCAGGTTCACACCCGCTGTCCACAGATTATTGTTCACTTGAGCTGGGTGCTTAGGACTGGCTTGCTCCCAGCATCTGGTGGACATATGTCTGATGTTCTTGCAGAATGGGCTGATGGTTTAAATAGCCAACCCTAACGAAGAAAGCTTTGTTAAGTTTGCTGCTGTTAGCCAGGAAAACAAACTTTTTATAATACTCTGTAAAAAAGAAAAAAAGAAAGGGAAAAGAAAAAGAAAAACCTTACTGCTTTCATAGTTTATTTCTCTATGACCTGTGTCTAGGGAACACAAGTCTTCAAAATACATGGTAGGTTGAAGAGATATAATGAGAAAGGAGTCAAATTATCTGTTACCTACTAGTATCTTTTTTGTTTTCCTTGGGTCCTCCCCACAACAAGACTGAAGGTGTAATATCTTTCCCAGAAAGCTGCTTCCGAAAGGGGACTTGTCTTTCCATCACAGTCAATCAGCACTTGTAAAGGTGCAAATTCTGCTTGGCAGGGCCAGTGCTCCCGGGAACAGTGCCAGAGACCCCCAGCACCACCCATGCTGTTCAAAAGCAGTGGTAGATAGTAAAATAAAAAGTTAAACTACCCTTTCCTTGGATTTCCCACTTGCTGGCCGCCTAACATTTTGGTAGAACAAGGGGATCTGACTTGTTCTCTTGTGAGATGCCATTGATCCCTTGAGTAAGCTCGTTACAAAGGTCTCAGATGCAGCCAAACAATAACGGGTTATTTGGGCATTTCCCATGATATCTTTCATAGACAAGAATGTTTCCTTATTCTTTCCCCAGCTCTGGAATAAATTCAGATCTGTGAACTTGCTTTTATAGAAAATGGAATTAATATACATTGGTACATTATTTGTATCGATGAGAGTAAAGATTTAGTGGGCTGATCAGAGATGAGATGGTCTAGAGAACTCTGTGCTACTTGCAGATCCTTGCCCTTCTTCCAAGTTTAGTGAGGCAGGATGGTCCGTAGGGCTGGCTTGTGCCTTCATCATTTTCATCACTCGCTGTCTCATAAACAAGGCTCATTGGTTACCATGCAGTCCATCAGCACGTGGTTATTGAATGCCTACTGTGTGTTAGGCACTCAGAAAGTAAAGAGGAGCAGAACAGACCTGATCCCTGACCTCAAAAACCTTACAGTCTAGGGGAAAGAAAGATGTCAAAGAACTAAGTAAAAAATAAACAATTGAATTTCTGCCTTCAAATAAGAAAAATGAGGAAATGAAATAACTACTTCAATTATTATTTAGATCTTGAATATTCAAACAACTTTTCTTAGAAATCACCTCTTGCTCTAAATTTTTTTAAATGTTTGTTTATTTCGCTGCCCCAGGTCTTAGTTGTGGCATGAAGGATCTTTTAGTTGTGGTATGTGGGATCTACTTTCCTGACCAGGGATCAAACTTGGGCCCCCTGCACTGGGAGCTCAGAGTCTTAGCCGCTGGGCCACCAGCGAAGTCTGATTTGAATATTTTTGATAGTAAGAGTACACACTCTCAGTAGACAGGAAGTATAAGTTACTAAAGTATTTCTAGTATATTTTAACCAAGAATTTAAAAGCCCACTCCCACTTATTGAGTGTATATTATGTATTCATCACTCTAGTCTACTTTATCACATTTAATCTCTGCCCCCAAAATAGCCAATTACTAATGAAGATACAGAGGGCCAGAGTGTTTCAGTAATTTGCATCCCATCACAGAACCTGTAAATTAGAGCTGAGATTTAATTAAGATCCTACTTGGCTCCAAGGTCCATATTCTTTGCAACATTAGTGATTGTCTCTGAACAGTCAATCTCAATAATAATAAGTCATAAAAACTCCTTTCATTATCCCTGAACTCATTATCATTGAATGTAATTATCATCACATGATTAAGGACTTAGCAAATTTGGTCTGAACTTGCCACCGGGCATGTAACACTAAGTCCTACCAAATGCAAATGGCAGATACACAAGCCTCCATCACCTTTATGTATAAAAAAGGCATAGATGTCTGTAGAACAAATATGCTTACACTCTTCAAGCTGAGTACAATAGCAACATAAAATATATGTAACTGTGTTGAACTTATCTCCAAACTGTGGATGAGAGAAGCAGTATGTGGGTAACACCCAGAGGGGAATTTGTTTTCTTTCATGAAAATGCAGGGAGAAGGTGGAGAGGACAGCTCTGAATATGAGGAGCTCAGTGAACTTTCTGTTGCTTTTGTTGAAAATACACTGATATTCTGGTCATCCTAATCACTCCCTGGGGAAGCTTTCTCTCAACTTCCCAAACAGACATGAAGTAATACAGTGATTTAAAGGGGAGAGGGTATTATATGGAACCATAGAATGTAACATTTATTTCTGTTTTTTCCATTTTCTTCATTAAATAAATATACTTTAAGGTTGTAGTTATGGCTTGCTTAGTCTTTCTAAAAACAGAGATGACCAGATGTACCAGAGCACCAAAGTAGGTAAGATTGTAACTACCACTATAAATACCACCCTCATATAAAGGATGATAAAAGTGAAATGGGTAATTCTTTTCCCCAGCATGGAAAACATCTCACCAATTTTTATTAAAGATAGACTATATGACTATATTCAACAAAGGTGAAATATAAACCTTTCTAGATTTTTTGTGAAGTTGAAGCTTGAAAAATCCTCAGATCTTCAGAACTTAGTTTCTATAGTTCTGTATCTAAAAATGTACTTGTCAGAAATTTCTATGTCCTTGATTTTATTCTACCCCATGGAAGGCCCTCTGACCTCAAATATAAAAGGATTTTGGTAGATTATAAATGTCCACTAGGATTCATCTTTTCCCTTAAATATTAAAAATTCTTAAATATTTTCCTTTGATAGTAAAAAAAACTTTCCTTAAATAATAAATCAAAAACCATTAAAGGGACTTCCTTGGCATTCAGTGGTTAGGACTTCATGCTTCCATTCTGAGGGTTATGGGTTCAACCTCTGATTTGGAGACTAAGATTCTGCCTGCTGTGCAGTATGGCCAAAATATCTTTTTAAATAAAACAAAGAAATAAAAATAAAAGAATTTTAAACAATAATCTAAAAAATTAGGACAGTATAATGAAGGGATACATTTAATAATTTTTACAATCTTGTCACCTTATTGTCGAGGTGATGAAATTCAGTAGGGTGAAACGTTGTTTGCTATTGTTATTATTATTCCAGTTAAATACAACTATTTCTTTTCTGAAGCACAGCAGTCCCACTTGTTCTTTCTGCTATATTACCATATATCACATTTATCCTATCTGTCCAGCTCATCTATCTTACCCCTTTTTAATCAGCAACTTAATAATTTTAACCTTCACTTTGGCTAGATACTAGCAGAGAGCAACGAGAGACTACCAAATACCAAGCCTTGCGAGACATTAACATTCCCTGGTTTCTGACTGAGAAACAGAATCCATCATGATCCAATGTTTCAGAAATAATGTATCAATGCAGATAATGCAGTAATTTATTTTCCTATTTTCCTTAATAATGGTGCTCACATTTCATAACAAAAATATCTAAACATTGTAGAAAACTTTCTTTTTCATGCTGACTCTCTAATTTTCTTTCAGTTTGCTTATATTTTATTAATCACTAGAGAGTATGAGCATTTTGCCATCAGCAACCATAATGTGGAAACTACAGTTAGAAATACCTTCCCTAATAATTCTATTGACTCTGATGCCATTTTTGATCTTTTGTCCCTAATTTTCAGAAAAGCATCAGAGATTAATCAGAAATGACCTCTTATTTTCTAAAACAACAAAAACAACTTTCAATATGCGAAATCCTTTTATTATTATTTTTGAGACTATTAAGCACATTAGATACCTGAAAAGCAGAGCTAGAATGGTGGGCACTTCGTAAATGAAATCCCTAAAAGACACACAGGTGCTTTCACATAGCTAGTGACGTTATGGTTAAACTGAATTTTACAACATTCTTGTCTTAAGTTAGAAAAGCAATATGCACTCATTTGTAGATATTTTGGAAAATTCAAAAAATATAAAGAAGAAAATTTAAATCAATTAACATACAAGATCAATACTTAGCCCATATTAACATTTTGATATAGTTCAATGTAGTCTTTTTCTGTGTTTGTGTCTGTGTATAATAACAAAATTTGAATTAGTGCATAGAGCATTTTGTATCACAATTTTCTTTTGATTATTTTGCAGGTCACTAAATTTCTTCAAAGATATGATTTATGGTTGTTGTTGGAGATTGCATTTAATGTATGTATTGCAATTTATTCAGCTTATCTTTTTTGGTTGAATTTTAAAGTAATTTCCTATTATAAATAAAGCTGGTATGACTATCTTTGTATATAAATCTTAGTATGTATCTCTCAATTAATTCCATATGATTAATCCCCAGACATGGAATTGTTGAACCAAGGTGCACAGACATTTTTAAGGATCTTGATTCATATTGGCAACTGATGTTTTCAAAATGTTTTAATTTATACTCCTGTCCAGAGTATAGGAGTGTTTACTTTACCCATACAGCACTGAGTATTATCTTTTATTTTTTAGATTTTCCAAAGGGAAAGTGAGAAGTGTTATTTCATGTTAATTTATATTTCTTAGATTAAAACACAATGAGCCCTATTTGATATGCTGAATGACTTATTTTTAAAAGTTCCTGTCTTTTGTGTATAATCTTATTTGTGTGTTTGGCTTTTTAAATTTATTTGTAGTTCTTTATTTTAGTTAGGACTGTGATCACTAATCTGCCATGTGTGGTACAATGTTGTTCTAATTTGTCATTTCCTTTCAATGTTCTTTTTGTTTGTGATTCAGGGATTTCTACTTTTATGTTTTGAAACATTCTTCTTCTGCCTTGTAAGTATGCTCCTTAGCTTCTCTGCTTAAACTCTTTCACACTTCAAGATTGAGTAAATACTCGTTTTTCTTCTTTGCCTCTTATAGTTTCTTTCTTTCTTAAATATTAAGATTGTTAAACCATGGTTTCAATGGTTAAACCATGCCGTTCCCTGCTAGAAGTAGAAGAATAACTTCATTTTTTCTTGAAAAGCTGAATACATTAGTTAACAGCAAAAATCATCCTTTTCCAATTACTCTAAGTGCCATCTTCATGATATGAAATTTTTTTTTCTACAGGCTTTTCTGTTTCTTGGAACTCTAGTTTTGTGTGTGTGTGTGTGTGTGTCAATACCGCCATACTTTATTAAGTATAGTACCTTTATAACATTTTTATATTTTATGGCAGTTCCTCTCATAAGTCTTTTTATTTGTCTAGAATTTTCACATCATATATTTTTTAAAAATCTGGTTACTTCAGAAAGACAAATATCATATGATATTGCTTATATGTGAAATCTAAAAACGGGTACAAGTGAACTTACCCAAAAAACAGAAGTAGAGCCACAGATACGGAAAACAAACTTATGGTTACCAAGGGGTGGGGCAGGGGGAGGGGGCGGTGAGCAAGGACAAATTGAGAGATGGGGATTGCCATATACACACTACTATATATAAAACAGATAACTAGTAAGAGCCTACTGTGTAGCAGGGAACTCTACTCAATACTCTACAATGACCTATATGGGAAAGTCTTAAAAAGAGTGGATATACGTGTATAAATGAAAGTGAAAGTGAAGTCGCTCTGTTGTGTTCCGACTCTTTGCAACCCCATGGACTGTAGCTACCAGGCTCCTCTGTCCATGGGATTTTCCAGGCGAGAGTACTGGAGTGGGGTGCCATTTCCTTCTCCAGGGGATCTTCCGAACCCATGGGTTGAACCTGGGTCTCCTGCATTGCAAGCAGACGCTTTACCATCTGAGCCGCCAGGGAAGTGTACATGTACAGTTGATTCACCTTGCTGTACACCTGAAAGTAACAGTACTCCAAAAAGTTTTTGTTTTGTTTCGTTTTTTAAATAGCCAAACCATCCGAAAAATACTTTTGATTTTTAGTCAAATTCTAGACTTTTAGACTCCTTTATCCAATGCTCTTAGAATGTAGATGCATGAAGCTTGTTTTATCTTTATTCAGTATTTTCCAAAGTTTTAATTGTCACACCCCAACTACACCATCAATTCAATAAATCAGAATAAAAGGGAAATGAGAATTATAGAATCAACTGAGATATGGATTTGAGTGAGTATATGTAAGACTTGGCCTCCCCCCCCCCCCAAAGCATTTATGTCATTCAACATAGAGCACCCATTTTTTTTTTTCTCTTGAATTAGGGCAAATTTAATTGGTCCAAGTTGTCTAGATACGGAAAAGAATCAAGTAAACAGATAAAACATTTCAAGCGGACAAGGGGATTTATTTTCATTGTTTATTTATATCCATAGGTCTCCTCACAAGTTTCAAAGGCCGTATAAAGCTATAATACAGCCACCTTTCTGAGAAAACTTGTGTGTAAATACAGTTTATTTCACTTGAAGCCTTGCCCTCTTGACTGATGGAAATTGTAGTAAAACTTCCACCTGGGTTGTCAACTACGGGAAACTTTCTTATTTATTTTTATTTGTCACAGCAGGTTAAGCTCACAAATTCCAGGTGTTACGTGGCTTTAAATCTGGACACAGGCACAGGAATAGTCTGTTGAAGGTAGTTTATTTAGGATCCCTAAACATGAAGGGACTTAACAAAATGGATTTTATCCAGCTCTGTAGGTCAGGGTGTAAATTCAACGTACAACGACCAGAAATAGACCAATAGAAAAGCAGCGCCAACAGAATAAATTCTGGGTCATGCACTATAATAATTCTATATTTATTTCTGAAGATGGTAGGAAGGGAGCAAGAATGCAGAGAAAAGCAACCTCCTTCCTGCTAATTTACAACTTAGCTAAAAGTGACTGTCTCTCAGTAATTTTTCTCTCTCACAAACCCTTATATTGCCACCAGCAGATAAGAAAACTTCTTTCCTTCACTTAAACATAAAAATGTATAGATCTTAATTTTTCATTGAAAAGTGAAAGTGAAAGTTGCTCAGTCATGTCCAACTCTTTGCGATCCCATGGACTGTAGCCTGCCAGCCTCTCCTGCCCATGGAATTCTCCAGGCAAGAATACTGGAGTTGGTTATCATTTCTGACTCCAGGGGCTCTTCCTGATCCAGGGATAGAACCCAGGTCTCCTTCGTTACAGGCAGATTCTTTTTTTTTAAGTGGAGTATCATTGCTTTACAATGTTGTGTTAGTTTCTGAGCTATATGTGTATATATATCCTCTCCTTCTTAAGCCTCCCTTCCATCTCCCCATCCCACTCTCCAATTAATTATTTTAATCTTCATTCCCAAGGTTCTAAATTATATATTTACTTAAAAACACATTGTCTTCATGATCATTTTATTATATACTTAAAAAAAATTTGTTTTGTTTTCTAATGACTTTGCCCAAAATAAGACGGTCATTCTTTGGTTAACATGATCATTCATTGTATGGTAATTGAAAAATCTAATTTATTTAATTAGCTTGTCATATTTGCTGTACTTTCTCTGTTTCCTTCCTAAAGGAGCTAAAAATAAAATTATCTTTCTGCCTTTGCCTACACAACTAGCAGATGTCCACTCATCCATCCAAATGGACTTGTGAATAAACAACTAATTTGGATCAAATTAATGCACAAGTAATTAAAGTTGATTTTTTGTATGTGATTCTAATTTTCATCACACAGTGCTTGTATTTCAATACTTTGGTATTTCATAAACTGTCAGCTTGTGATACATTCCAGTAATAAGAGACTTTAGTTGATCCTCATAGGATGTATATATGTGCATGTATCAAATTGACCCATCTGGACAGAGCAAAATTCCCAGACTAGTCCATTTGAACTGAACCACTTTCATGGTGTGCTGTCATAGTTTATTCTGTCCTGTTTTACATTCCTATTTGACATTTGATTTCTACTTCCTGAACATCAATACAAGAAATCAAGAATCTTTTTTTCCAAATTACCCCTTAGGCTGAGTCTACAATTTTCCATCCATACATATCCACCAAAATTTGGGAGTTAAAAAAAAAAAAAGAGTTAAAAATTCTACTTTGATTCCACTCTTCTCAATTCACCTTAATTCAGTTATTGATTTCTTTAAGTATTTTAAACCAGTAATACATTACTATATTTCAAAGAAACTATTTGATAGTGAGCTAAGAATTGTAGAAAATTCTCCTATCATGAAACTTAAAAATTCAAGACGGAATTTTGTTTTGGACTTCTCATTCCAGATATCTGCAGAAAAAAATTTTAAAGGGCAAGCAAGCAAGAAAAAAACAACTCTATAATGATATAAAGGAAAAAGTCATGAGAAAATATCAGTTTTATCTAACTAACTGCCAGTCTAGATATTCTATATTTGACAACATGCTGCTAAGTCACTTCAGTCGTGTTCGACTCTGTGAGACCCCATAGACGGCAGCCCACCAGGCTCCCCTGTCCCTGGGATTCTCCAGGCAAGAACACTGGAGTGGGTTGCCACTTCCTTCTCCAATGCATGAAAGTGAAAAGTGAAAGTGAAGTCCCTCAGTCGTGTCCGACCCTCAGTGACCCCATGGACTGCAGCCTACCAGGCTCCTCCGTCCATGGGATTTCCCAGGCAAGAGTACTGGAGTGGGGTGCCATTGCCTTCTCCGTTTGACAACATAGTTTCTTTTAAAACTATTCTACTTTTCATTTTACCTCTTCACTAGTTCATGCTGAATTGTGAGACATTGAATATATGAAATCATTTTTAAACAAATGAAAAAATATTATATTGGATTCGATAAGCTATTTTATTGATTGTCTATACCTCTTTTCCCTCACTTGTACTTTAAAAATTAGTGAATTATAGTGGAAAGTTGGAAAGATTATAGATATCTGTTTTCTTTTATTTGTCAACTGTGTGTTCTTGAATATATACTTAAATCTTTCCATTTGTCAATTGTTTTTTTCCTGATAAATGGGAACAATAAAGTCTCTCTCATATCTCAGATAACTAAGTCATAATACAGACATGCATTTATACCTAGAAATCACAGTATTACTATAAGATAAATGTCATTTATATCTCAAATTCATTTTGTTTTCTTCTTCTTGATATCCTCTGGTTTTCATTTCTAATGATGTAACTTAAACTGTAAAGGAGTTCAATTAATTTCTGATTGGCAATATCTAATTTGATATTTCTTAGCCTCTGGGCAGCATTCATACCTTCCTAAAAATGCTTTGTAATATGTATAATTAAAGGAGAATTGAATTGAAAGCATTTAACTTTGAAAATGTTGGGGTTATTTTATGATATTTCCTTGGGGAGGGGGGAACGTAACTAACCTGAGTGTTTCATAAAAACCATGATTTAGAATGAATGTTGCAGACTTTTTCTATCCCCCCAATCTCCACCTCCTTCCCACCCCCAATACGTCTGTAGATGGAACAGAAAGTCACACTGACCACTCACTTTGTTAAATCATCTATCATTTCCCTGGCAAGTTAAATTGGCCAATGAATACGATGAATTGGAGCTAAGGCAGTTGGTTCTCTTTGAAGCCCCAGGCATTTGTTTCCAAATAAACTGAATTAGTGAGTCCCCATGTAATTTATGATTTTTCATTTACTTGACTTATTTCCATGATGATTGGAGATTAGTCCATTTTAAAGGAGACAAAAGAAATTGGGTTTAAGAAACATTAAAACTAGACCAGGAAAGCATACGGAGATCAAGTAGTTCAAAGTTATGGTGACAGATTATCCTTAACTCATGCCCCACTTAAGAAAGAGAAAGACACACTCTTCTTTGCAAAAATATGTTCTTGAAGAATTTTTATTTTTATTTTATGCTTATGGGGATTAAAATCTGAGTTTTATATACATTGAACATCACAACCAAACTCTTGGTTATATGGGGTTTACAGTTTGAGATGTGAAAAACTCCCAGTGTTTATATTTGGAGTTGTGCCTACTTAGGGATTAAAGTTTGGAGGCCACAGTGATGTCACTGGATTAGAGTTAGGAAGATACATTTTGGTAAGACTGAAGCCAATGCCAAATTCATGACTCCAGAATTTATGATTGAACTCTAGACTGCCTACAAATTCATGACTTCTAAATTTATGATTGAACTCATGACTTTCCAGCTTACAGATTTAAGGGCATGCACTAATAAATAAAGACTCCTGAACCTCAAAGTAAATTCAGTGGACACCAATGTGCATTTTACAATTTAAAATACTGATCCAGGAATAGCCAATGCAATGACCTCGCATCTTGGTAAGGTACAATGCCACTTTAGAGACTGTTTAAAATATTCACACCCATAAAAATTATATCAGTGAGAATTGGAGTAGACCCATTTCATGTTATAGACCATCTGATTTTTTCGCCATTTTGTCAAGATTTATTTTCTTAACCTTGATCTCTTTTTGTTTCAAGTCTCAAGGGATAGCAGTAAGTCTATTCCCTTTGGAAACAAATTCCAAAATAAAATTCAGATATTCCTTGACCTTTACCCAAGGATTATGTTCTCTTGATTTTTTTTTTTAATTTGAAAATTCTGAGTCAAGTGCTGGAATAATGCCAAGTATCTGGATAAAAAGATCAGTCATCCAGATGTTTTATCTATATAATACAAATATCTCTAGACTGGTCTTCTATGTCCTTCACCGCCTCGATGCAAGTTAGATTTTTCTTTATGTTTCCATTTTCCCCAAATAATAATCTATTGTTCAGCAAATCAGGAAAATTTATTTATTTTGCCTCCTTTATTCCTTACTTTTATTTCCCATATTGTCATCATGTTTCAGTTTTTTAAATTGTTTTATTGCCATTTATTTTTGCCCACCAGCACAAAAGATTTCCTCCCTATTCTTTGAGCTATCCTATACCATTACCGAGGTCTTCTCAATACTCTTCCCATGACGAGTATTATTGACCTTTTTCCGGAGAGCATAGGCCAGCATGCTTTCTGTAATCTTGTTACTCCACCCTGTATCTAGCATATAGAAAATGTTCAATTAATATTTATAAGATGTCCACTTAACAAATGACCAATCAAATATAGGCTGATTAGTCTATTGTTTTATCAATTTGTTTTTATGGGATAAACAATTTCAGACCTTATAGATACCTTCCTTTTTGTATCTGGAGAATATTACTAGGTAAACAAATATCTATATTTAAGGTATATAATATAAACAAATGCTACATTTGGCAAATCTGATAACTAGAAAGTCAACTAAAAAAGAATGCAAGGGTTTTAATTTAGTAAAGTT
Source organism: Ovis canadensis (assembly GCF_042477335.2). Classification (NCBI taxonomy): domain Eukaryota; kingdom Metazoa; phylum Chordata; class Mammalia; order Artiodactyla; family Bovidae; genus Ovis; species Ovis canadensis. The sequence goes on from NC_091246.1 coordinate 107,222,229, forward strand.
GCAGATAAAATTGTTATTTTTTGGATCATTACAATTTTATAAAACAAGGAGTAATTTACAAAATTGTAAAATGAGAAAGAAATTATCATTAACCTCTTTTGTTTTTGTTCAATCACTAAGTCATGTCCGACTCTTTGTGATCCCATGGACTGCAATATGCCAGACTTCCTTATCCTTCACCTCCCAGAGTTTGCTCAAACTCATGTCCATTGAATTGGTTACCTTCTTTGGTAATTTCAAACTTTCTTAGATATAAAACATTTTGGAAAAAAAATCAAAGTACTGTATATATCACAGCTGCATTAAAGCATAGTATACAAGTGTTCTAAAATGGGATTTGTTATCCTCCAAAATTTAATTCTAGTAAGAAATATTAGAATATTTTTTAGCTTCTATATTTCCAGGTGGTCTAGGTTTATCTTACTTAATCTGTGTAATAATTGTGCCCCCAAATGACCATCTGTCATCTCAAAATTTTTCATTTTCAATTCTATTTCTCCCCTTGCTTCACCTGTGGCCAGAAGCAAAGGAGTGTTGGAAGTTACACATCTGATGAGAAGTGACATGACAACAAGTTTCCACACAACCAGGAGCCTGCCACATATTCTATGCATTGCATCTCTCTTCTAAGAGTCAACATTCTCCTCCTTCTGAGGGTCTTTATTCCTTCATGATTTCCCCAAGTCAAGTCTCTAAGCTCAGTCTTGTCTATGAAAGGCAATATATGTGTCTCATTTTTTTAGTCGTGCAAGCACATCAGCAGTTAGCTGTTTTGCTTGGAAGTGGAAAGGCATTATGGGTTTAAAAGTTGGCTCTCTCTTTCTTTTTGGCACCATACATTGGGCAAGTTATTTCATTTCCTGGGGTGGCTCAGATGGTAAAGTGTCTGCCTACAACGTGGGAGACCCAGGTTCAATCCCTGAGTCAGGAAGATCTCCTGGAGAAGGAAATGGCAACCCACTCCAGTATTCTTCCCTGGAAAATCCCATGGACAGAGGAGCCTGGTAGGCTACACTCTCCATGGGGTCGCAAAGAGTCCTACACGACTGAGCAACTTCACTTTCACTTTCAGTCCTCTCAAACATTTCATTTGTCAAACATGGCTGATGAGAGTATCCATCTCATATGAGTGCTGGGAGAATTAAATGAATGAACACATGCAAGGTGCTTAGAATTCTGCTGAATGTTTGGTAAATGTTTGCATTAGGGATTAAAAAAAAATTTATAGGCACAATAGCAATTCAGCAAGATTAACTTGTTCAAAGACATCTTTGGGAGATGCAGCCCTTTGTTGTAAGCATCACCACAGGCAGAATGAGAAGATGCCAGTGGCTCTAAGAGTAAGAAATGAACAGGGAACAAGCAAAAAGTATCAACAAGTGGCTGACATTTCCCTCCATTTTCTAACTTGGTTCAACCTAAGTCTTACACTCTCAATTTTGGAAAGAATTTGTTTCATTATTTCAAATTTTAATTTAAAATCATGTCTTTGTAGTTATTTTCCCAGAGTTGCTTTGTTAAAGGGAGAAGAGTAAGTAAGTTCAGTGGCGTGAAGGCTGTTGCATTGTGCACTTTCACCAAATAATAAGCATAGAGGCTTTTAAAGCATGCTGTATTAAAATTTTCTTATTTCTACATTATTTATGTCACGGTAGTTTAAATGTTGCATTTCATGTATTTAGTTTATCTCTCTACTTTGTAAAAAGAGTCTCTCTACTTCAGCCATGGTGCATTTATTGTAGACAAAGCTCCAGTTTACAGACCATTCCCCTGGGATCACTTATTTTGTGGTATCCATTGTATCTATTTATTTATTTAGTGACTGTCATAAACCTGCTGTTTTGAGGGAACATGGAGGCTAATATATACTTTGCAGCATCTGTGTTCGATGTGTATTTACCTTCGAGTGATTTGGTTCAAGAACTTCTTGCACGGAATGATTTTTGCCTATAATTTTATTCCTTTCGAGCTGGATCCATTTTAATTTTTAATACAGTCAGTGCTGACCTTATCCCTTTTATTTTCAGATTCTCACTGCTTATAACTGATGACAAGTCATCTCTCAAATCCCTGGAGAGAGAAAGGACTAATTTATTTGATGTATAATAGCTGGTTCAACTTCCCCTTCCTTCCCTCCTCCTACATAACCTCCTCTCTCCTCTTCATCCTTCTCATCCTCTTCCTTTTCCTTCATCTATTCCTCCTCGTAGACCCCTTCTTTCTTTAGTTGTGTGTGTTTGTAAGTGTGTGCCTTTGTGCATGTTTGGGTTCATTTAAGCATCTATGTTCCTGACACAATGAAACATGTTTTACTTTTATTTTCTCCTTATTTTTCTTTTTAAATAATTTTAGTTATTTATTTATTTTACTTTTTGGCTGTGCTGAGTCTTAGTTGCTGCACAGGTTTTTCTCTAGTTGTGGAGAGTAGGGGCTACTCTAGCTGTGATGCACGGGCTTCTCACTGCAGCGGCTTCTCTTGTTGTGGGTTGGGTTCCAGGGAACACAGGCTTCAGTAGTTGTGGCTCCCAGACTCTAAAGTCCAGGCTCAATAGTTGTGGCCCACGGGCTTTGTTGCTCCACAGCATGTGGGATCTTCCCAGCTCAAGGACCGAACCTGTGTCTCTGCACTGGCAGGCAGATTCTGTACCCCTGAGCCACTGGGGAAGAGCTTATTTTTTTTTAGTATTTGAATTCCTATTTTTGACCATGTCATCTTTTCAGGCCCCACTTGCAAGAAATCTTACCTTAAAGCCTTAATATCATATAGAATTATATTTTAAACATTACCTCTTATTTTCAGATTCAAAACTCTTTGGCAATATTTACAGCAACTATGATCTCTGATAAATCAGTATTTGCCACTGTGCATGGTTGATAACTCTCTTGGATTTCATTTCCACCATATTATTGTAGATGACACTTTGATATCATAAACTTTTGTGGCATATGATGTTTGGGTAGAACTATATCTGTGTACGTGTGTGCATGTATATCTACACACAGAAAAGTCTATAAGGTTACATACCAAACACCTGGGGTTGTGGAATGAGGTTGAGGATCCTTTCACTTCTAAAATGTTTGAAAAATATTCTTTCTCTCTACCCAGCATATACATCACTTTTTATTTTTTAAAAAATCACAAATCTAAAATGAAACAAAATCCCAAACACCTAGAAAACACCTAGAAAACAAAATCCCAAACACCTCTATTTTCTAGGAGACTGATACATTTTCCAAATGGAATTTATTCTAGATTCATAGTTGGATTCATAGTGGGCCCCACTTCTAGGGGTACAGTGTATCCCAAGGAAATTAACCAGTTTCAGTGGATTTATTCGCCTTTGTGAAAATGTGTGGAATTAACACATACCAAATATCATCCCCCTTTTATATTGACTTTTAAATTTTATTATATGATTTTCATTCTTAAAACTTTTCATGTCATTAAGATATGCGTCTATTTCTTTGTCAATTTTAGTTGCTATCTTACCATTTAAAAAATATTTAAAATACGCATTCAACTTTTCTCCCCTTTTTTATTCACTTCTACTTTCCAGTTTTTGTTGTTACATTATATTTTTACATTATTAAAGTTGGAACATTGATTTGTAGTCTTTGACTTTAATCAAGTTTACGTAGCTCTGTACAAGTTAGCTCAGAAAATTGAAAACCTCTAAAAGATATTGAATTTGTATAGAAGGAAATGTACTTCTATTGAAGCTTTGTGATTCCATAGCAACTTTAATAAGGTCAAAGCTGACAAGTTCTTTTTCTCTTTCTAAACATTTTCCTTCTCTCATCAGTCATTCTCAGTTGATATCGAATCTTGAAATTTATGCCACCCTTTCTTTAAATATATATACAAGTTAATTTTTTAATTAATAGACTTTATAGTAGTTTTAGGGTTACAGAACATTGAGCAGATAGTAGCAAGAACCATATACCCCTCTGATTCAATACTATCAAGCTATTCATATAGATAATATTATTATCTGCCTGGATTCTGAGAGGGCATTTGACAAAATAAGCATTCATTTTTATTAAAAACATCGACAATACAGGAATCATTTTATCCTTTCTTTCTTAACTTGGTTATCTATACATAGACATATAGCTAAAGGTCAAAAAGTCAGCATCATCCTGATGGGGAAATACTATAGATTCTCTCACCAAAGTCAAGGACAAGAATGAATATCCACTATCATTATGACAGTTCAATATTTTCTGAAAGAGATGAAGCTATAAATCAGACAAGAAAAGAAAATTTGAGGTATAAATATTGGGAAGGAGGAGGTATAACTATTTGCAGTTAACATAGTGTTTTCCATGGAAAACACTAAGATATTAAGTAAGAAAGCAAAAGCCTGCAAGTATGAGATAATACAGTGACTTGGTGGAAAATAAATTAACATAAATAGAATTTATCTAAACATAAAACTGCAATGCAGGAGACGTGGGTTCGATTCTGGTTCACTAAAATCCTCTGGAGAAGGAAATAGCAACCCACTCCAGTATTCTTGCCTGGGAAATCCTGTGGACAGAGGAACCTGGCATGCTACAGTCCTTGGGCTTCCAAGAGTCAGACACGACTTAGCAACCAAACCACCAAACATGAAACTACCAGTTCAAAGATATAATGGAAGACCTCATTCTTACTAGCAGCATAAAAAATAAAGCCATACGTCTAAACTTAGCACAGTATGTGCAACTCTATATGAAAAGAAACTTCAAACCATTTCTATAGCACATAAAAGTAAACTTAAACTAATAGAAAAATGTAACACAGTCAGAGAGAGAAAGAGTCAATATCAATGGCATCTATTTTTCCTAAATTCTTTTGCTTTAATGTAATGTGATCTTAAATGGTACTGGGACCAGATGAAATGATTCTAGTTCACATAAAAATTGAGCAGTTTAGCTAAATAAACTTGGACAAAGAACAAAGAGCAGAAATGAATTCTAACAGATATGGAGTCTATTATAAACCTCAGTAGGTAGAATAGTGTGGTGCTTATGTGTAAGGAGACACAATCAAAAATAGTAATATCAAAAATAAAAATATATACAGGATTTTAATATGTGATAAAGGTGTCATTGGAAAATAGTGAGTAAAAATGAAGCTTTCCAATTTTACGTGTCCTGAAGTATCAGTCTTATCTTTCCATAATTGCTGGATTACATATTATGGTTAGAAAAGCCTTCCCCAATGTGAAATTATAAATAAATATTAACCCATAGTTTCTGTTAATTCAGCTCAGTTCAGTCACTCAGTCATGTCCAACTGTTTGCAACCCCATGGATCACATCACACCAGGCTCCCCTGTCCATCAGCAAAGCCTGGAGTTTGCTCAAACTCATGTCCATTGAGTTGGTGATGCCATCCAACCATCTCATCCTCAGTTGTCCCTTTCTCCTCCTTTCTTCAATCTTTCCCAGCTTTAGGATCTTTTCCAGTGAGTCAGTTCTTCCCATCAGGTGGCCAAAGCACTGGAGTTTCAGCATCAGTCTTTCCAATGAATGTTCAGGACTGATTTCCTTTAGGATTCACTGATTTAATCTCCTTGCAGTCCAAGGGACACTCAAGAGTCTTCTCCAACACCACAGTTCAAAAGCATCAATTCTGGGAGAACAAGATGGCAGGGGAGTAGGTGGACGTGGAGCACATCTCTCTCCACAGATACATCAGGAATACACCTGCAGACGCAGAAGTGCATGCAGAACACCAGCTGAGAGCAGACAGGAGAACCTAAACAGTGGAAAAGAATATAAAGAACCACACAAAACTTGGCAGGACAAAGGAACTAGGGGGAAAAAACAGGAGTGTTAGTAAGGCTGGACTTGCCCTGAGCCAGTGGGGGCACTGAAGCAGGGGTCCGATCCCCGCATCAGGGCAATCATCTGAGTCAGAGGAGAAACATTTAAGGCTGAGAGTGAAACAGCTGATCTGTGGCAGCCTAAATGGAATGAGAATCAGATGGTCCTTGCCACAGCCATACGTACTCTGGACAGGGATGGAGGTCCCCTGGAAGGCAGAGTGGCTGGCAACTGGAGTTTAGGGATTGTGGAGAAATCCCAGGGCAAGTGTTGATGTTGACTGCGGAGAGACAGATCGATTTAAGAGGAGGCAACAGAGAAGACTGTGGTGGGAAATGCCTGTGGAGGAAAGCTGGGCAGCCGTGGAAGCACGGCAATACTGCTGAGTCATGTGTAGGGGGTGGAGCCATCACCATAGCCTCTCTCTCCCCACATGCCAGCATCAGCAGCTCAACAAAAGAGAGGCTGGCACATCGAACGCCTGACACACTGAACTACAGAGTAGGACCCCACCACAGTGCCCCTTTAAGTCCCTGATGCACTGATCTACAGAGTAGGGTCCTAGCCAGGGGGGCCTCTCTATGTGCTGAACAACAGAGAAGGACCCCAGGCAAAGGAACCCTCTAAGTGCCTGAATGGGTGGACCTATGGAGAAAGACTGGCCAAAGAGGCCTTCTGATCACCAGCTACAAGAGGCTTGAAAAAATACTCTGATAGGGCCATTAACTCCTGTGATGGAGACAGTCCATGTCTCTGCACATTTGGCACTCCAGGGTCCCCACAAGCCAAGCAGCTCTGCCACCTTCGCACTCAACACTCACTGGGGAAGAGCTGCCACAGGCAAGAAAGTCTTGCAGCTATACACGCAGGGTCACTTAGGTAGTGTCCAAATCTTTGCAACCCTGTAGACTGTGGCCTGCCAGGCTTCTCTGTCTGGGAGGGGGCTTCTCCAAGCAAGAATACTGGAGAGCATTGGCCAATACTAGTTGCCATACCCTTCAAGAGCACTATATTTCCTGCTGCCCTAGCTGCCAATTCCCCCTGAGTACCTGGTGCTGCCAGAACCCCTGCAACCCAAGCAGCTGCACTACCTCCACCCATGGCCCTCACGTGGCAAACCCAAATCCTCGAGGTCAGTCTTAGGAGCAAACCCCAGTAGACGACCCACATGCAGAGGTGGAAATAAAACCACAATTGAAACCCAGGGGCAGTGTGGCTAAGGAAGAAGACCCAAAACGTTTCCACCAGCTGTGCAAGCTGCAGATTAAATCCACATGATCAACTAGGCAGACTCTGTGACTATGGAATATATAAAAGGTCGCTGAGAGCTCCCACAAAAGGAAATGCACTAGTTCTGATAGCTGTGAACATTGGTGACAAGAACACACAGGAGCAGGACCAGATTAGAATCTGAGCTGCCCACACAGCAGGTCCAGAGATCAGAAGAGTGTAGGAGGGCATCCTAGGTAGGTGAGGTGGACTGTGACTCCCAGCTAGGGAAAGGACTCTGAGAGCAGTGACTCAAGAAAAGCATTTATTATTCTTAGTTTTCACTTGTTCTATAGATTCTTTTGGATTTTTTTCTTTTTCTTTTTCCTTGTTTCCCTCCTCTGTTGTAGTTGTTGACTTTATTGGCACTATGAAATCCAATTAAACTTTTGAGCTTTCTTTTTTTTTCCCCTAGTCACATTTTTTATTGTTGCTATAAACCTCTGTCTCTACATTGGGCTTTTGCAGTTCTGTGGAATTTTCCTTTCTCTCTCTCTCTCTTTTTTAACTTTAATTTTTAAGCCTATTATTATTTTTTCTACATTTATTCCTTTGTTTGCATTTCCTACTGTTCTTTTCCCCTTGCAGTGAATCTTTAATGTATATAAATCTTCTTTATCTACCTCTATTTAACTTTGCATATCTATCCTTTCTTTCTTTTCTTTCCTGTTAACATATTTGTTAGTTTCATTTTCATTGCTTTAATGTCCAGCTGGTGCCTTGCTTTAGTTTTATTTTCCAGTTTATGCTTTAGTTAGTTTTCTTCTGGTAGATATAATTTTTGGTTGTGTTCTTAGTTGTGTTCTTCACTGGTAAATATAATTTTTGATTTCCTCCGTTTGCCAGGTCAATCTACCGTACTTTATTTTTGTTGGACTGTTTTGACTTTGCTCATGAGTGTATGTCAGGGTCCAGCCCCAGTGGATTCAGGGAATTCGATGTGGGGATGGAGTCGGCGAGGAAAAACTTATTTATTTAGAAATATAAAGAGAGCTTAGGAAAGAATAGTGTGGTAGGAAAATTAGTGGAGAAAAGAGGCTGAATAACCTGGTTTATGCAGAGAAGCAGTAAAACTCCGAGACAAGGAGTTTGCACCACCTACGTAGGCCACCAGCGTCTGCTTGAATAGCAGAGGGTGCCCCACCTTGGGCTCCCTCTCGCGTGGGTCTTAGAAGCCAGGGAAAAATTAGCAGGCTTGGCGAGCCTCCACCCTCCAGACGGGAATTCAGCCAGAAGGTGAGAGAAAGAATGACATGAGGAGACCAGTCTTTCCAGGAACTGATCCGTTTCTTTATTTTCCAGGTCCACTTTTATACTTTTAGTTGTACATAGAGATAAATGTGTTCTCAGCATATCTTTGTTCTTTCAAGGGTCTTACATTTGTTTTACAATATCTTCTGGTCTGGAGACCAATTAAAATTTTATGGCCCCACCTTTCTCTCTATTGATAAAGGTTAATCGATCAGAAAACTTGTTTCCCCTTAAGATCTATTTAGTCTTAAAACAGTGATAAATTTACATTTTTACATAGCAAGGACACAATGATTTATAACAAAGAAAGAGGAGTACAGTGATCTATAACAAAGAGAAAATTCATTAACTCAAAAGTTTAGTATTGCTAACATTAAAACTACTATATTTCTTTTTCTACATTCCAATTACATTGATTAACATACTCCCAGGTGCCTAAGGATATGGTGGCCTGGCAGCAATCATTAACTCAACAATGAAACCCCTCACCAACATAATTTCTAACTAACTCACTAATACTATACTAATAATTTTCTAACTTCTCAAAATAATCTGTTTTTAGAAAGTTCAAAGCATCTCATGCCTCTCACAGTTTGGAGGCTGTAAACAATCACATGTGGCTGGATAATCCTGTCAGGCAGGCTAGAGAGCCATCAGAGAAGTTTTTGGACTGAAACACGCCCAGCAGATTTATTAACTGGAGTCCGAAGTTAACGCCTTTACAGAGAGAGGTGGTGGGGGATAGCCCCCCATAAAGTCAGAGGCGTAGGTAAGAGCATAAAGCAGTAAAGTAGGCAGACTCTGGTTTGGGGGGTAGATGCTCTGGAACAGGGGGTCTCCTGAGGCTCGATCCCACTTTGTGTATGCTGAGCCTCCTTCCTCATGACCTTTGCCACGGGTGGAGTTCCTCAGGCTGGCTCCCGGCAAGTGTATATGTGTATGTGTATATTCCATTATTTTAATTATTATTTGCCCGATTTTGTTACTGCCATTTGTCTGGAGTTCATCTTTGGTTTCTCGTTTTGGGATATTTGTTTTAATGCCATAACAACCAACCTGTGGAATCTTCATTCCTGACCATAGATCAAGCCTTGAGACTTCAGAGTGGGAGCACTGACTCCAAGACCCTAGACTATCAGAGAACTAACCCTAGGGAGTATCAAATAGTGAAAACTCACACCAAGGAAACCACTTGAATACAAGACCCAGGATCACCCAACCACCAGTAGCACCCTGTGCAGGACACCTCATCTAAACAACAAACAAAACAAAAATACAAACCCAATCATCAGCAGACAGGATTACCAGCTCACTCAGCCTTGTCCATCAGAGGAAAAACAAATGAACAGAAAGTCAGCACAAATCTCACCCTATGTGAAGCTTACACAACCTCTGGACCAACCTTGGGAAGGCAGAAACCAAAAGGAAGAAAGGATTCAACCTTGAAGCCTGGGAAAAGGAGAACTCAAACACAGTAAGTTAAAAAGAAATAATGAAAAGGCAGAGAAAAACTACAGAAATGAAGAAACAAATTAGAAACACAGAAGTCCAAATAAATGAAGAGGAAATAGGCAAACTACCTGAGAAAGAATTCAGAACAATGATAGTAAAGATGATTAAAAAAAAAAAACCTTGAAAACAAAATGGAGGAAAATCAAGACTTAATTAAGAAATAGCTAGAATTAAGGAATAAACATGCAGAGACAAACAACACAATTACTGATTTTAAAACTACTCTCAGTTCAGTTCAGTTGCTCAGTCATGTCCGACTCTTTGCAACCCCATGAATCGCAGCATGCCAGGCCTCCCTGACCATCACCAACTCCCGGAGTTCACTCAGACTCATGTCCATCGAGTCAGTGATGCCATCCAGCAATCTCATCCTCTGTCGTCCCCTTTTCCTCCTGCCCCCAATCCCTCCCAGCATCAGAGTCTTTTCCAATGAGTCAACACTTCGCATGAGGTGGCCAAAGTACTGGAGCTTCAGCTTTAGCATCATTCCTTCCAAAGAACACCCAGGACTGATCTCCTTTAGAATGGACTGGTTGGATCTCCTTGCAGTCCAAGGGACTCTCAAGAGTCTTCTCCAGCACCACAGTTCAAAAGCATCACTTCTTCGGTGCTCAGCTTTCTTCACAGTCCAACCTTCGCATTCTTACATGACTACTGGAAAAACCATAGCCTTGAATAGACGGACCTTAGTTGGCAAAGTAACGTCTCTGCTTTTGAATATGCTGTCTAGGTTGGTCATAACTTTTCTTCCAAGGAGTAAGTGTCTTTTAATTTCACGGCTGCAATCACCATCTGCAGTGATTTTGGAGCCCCAAAAAATAAAGTCTGACACTGTTTCCACTGTTTCCCTGTCTATTTCCCATGAAGTGATGGGACCAGATGTCATGATCTTAGTTTTCTGAATGTTGAGCTTTAAGCCAAATTTTTCGCTCTCCTCTTTCACTTTCATCAAGAGGTTTTTTAGTTCCTCTTCACTTTCTGCCATAAGGGTGGTGTCATCTTCATATCTGGGGTTATTGTTATTTCTCCTGGCAATCTTGATGGAATCAATAGCAGAATATCTGAAGCAGAAGAATGAATCAGTGAGCTGGAAGATAAAATGGTGGAAATAACTTCTGAATAGCAGAATAAAGTAAAAAGAATGAAAAGAACTGATGACAGTCTCAGAGACCTCTGGGACAATGCCAAAAGCACCAACATTCGAATTATAGGGGTCACAGAAGAAGAAGAGAAAAAGAAAGGGTATGAGAAAATTTTTGAAGAGATTATAGTTGTAAATTTCCCCAACACAGAAAAGGAAATAGTCAATCAAGTACAAGAGGCACAAAGAGTCCCACACAAGATAAACCCAAGGAGAAACATGTCAAGACACATACTAATCAAACTAACAAAGACTTAACACAAAGAAAGAATATTAAAAGCAGCAAAGGAGAAGCAACAAGTAACATACAAGGGAAGCCCCATACACTTAACAGCTGATCTTTCAACAGAAATTCTGCAGGCCAGAAAGGAATGCCAGTATATATTTAAAGTACTGAAAGGGAAACAACTACCACCAAGAATGCTGTACCCAGCGAGTTTCTTATTCAAAATTTATGGAGAAATAAAAAGCTTTTCAGACAAGCAAGAGTTAAGAGAATTCCATACCACCAAACCAACTACAAAAAATATTAAATAGACTTATATAGTCAAGAAATACAAGAGAAGAAAAAAAGATCTACAAAATCAATCCCAAACTATTAAGAAAATGGCAATAGGGACATATATATCAATAATTACTTTAAATGTAAATGGTTTAAATGCTTCAACCAAAAGACACAGACTGGCTGAATGGATAAAAAAACAAGACCCATATATATGTTGTCTATAAGAAACTCACTTCAGACCTCAAGACACTTATAGACTGAAAGTGAGAGGGTGGAAAATATGTTCCAATATTCCATGCAAATGGGAAGCAAAAGAAAGCTGGAGTAGCAATCCTCATATCAGACATAATAGTCCTTAAAATAAAGAAGATTACAAGATATAAGGAAGGACACTACATAATGATCATGGGATCATTCAAGAGGAAGACATAGCAATTGTAAATATCTATGCACCCAACATAGGAGCACCTCAATACATAAGACAAGCACTAACAGATGTAAAAGGAGAAATTGACAGCAACACAATAATAGTAGGAGACTTTAACACTCCACTCACACCAATGGACAGATCATCAAAAGAGAAAATTAATAAGGAAACACAAGTCTTAAATGATACATTAGATGAGATGGATCTCATTGATATCATCAGGACATTCCACCCAAATCAGAAGAATGAACATTCTTCTCAAGTGCATATGGAACATTCCCCAGGATAGACCACATCTTGGGTCACAAATCAAACCTCAATAAATTTAAGAAAATTGAAATTGTATCAAGCATCTTCTCTGACCACAACACTCTAAGACTAGATATCAACTAAAGAAAAAAACTGTAAGAAACACAGACACATTGAGATTAAACAACACATTTCTAAGTAACCAACAGGTTACTGAAGAAACCAAAAGGGAAATAAAAAAATTTCTAAAAACAGAAGATAATGAAAACATGACAACTCAAAACCTATGGGATGCAGCAAAAGCAGTTCTAAGAGGGAAGTTTATATCAATACAATCCTACTCAAGAAATAGGAAAAACATCAAATAGACAACCTAACTTTACACATAAAACAACTAGAAAAAGAAGAACAAAACATCCCCAAAATTAGTAGAAGGAAAGAAATCATAAAGATCCAAGCAGAAATAAATGAAAAAGAAATGAAGGAAACAATAGTAAAGATTAATAAAACTAAAAGCTGGTTCTTTGAAAAGATAAACAACATTGAAAAACCTTTATCCAAACTCATCAAGATAAAAAGAGAGGAGGACCAAATTAACAAAGTTAGAAATGAAAAATGAGAGGTTGCCACAAACAATGCAGAAATATAAAGGATAATAACAGACTATTATGAACAAATATATGGCAATAAAATGGATAACCTGGGAAAAATGGACAGATCCTCAGAAAAGTTCAATCTTCCAAGACCGAACCAGGAAGAAATAGAAATTCTGAACAACCCAATTACAAGCACTAAAATTGAAGCTGTGATTAAAAATCTCCCAGAAAACAAAAGCCCAGGACCAGAGAGCTTCACAGGAGAATTCTATCAAACATTTAGAGAAGAGCTAATGCTTATCCTTCTAAAACTTGTTCCAAAAATTGCCAAGGAAGGAACACTTCCAAACTCATTCTTTGAGGTCTCCATCACTCCGATACCAAAACCAGACAAAGACAACACAAAAAAGGAAAACTACAGGCCAATATCACATATTGAGTGCTGAAGAATTGATGCTTTTGAAGTGTGGTGTTGGAGAAGACTCTTGAGAGTCCCTTGGACTGCAAGGAGATCCAACCAGTCCATTCTGAAGGAGATCAGTCCTGGGTGTTCTTTGGAAGGAATGATGCTTAAAGCTGAAGATCCAGTACTTTGGCCACCTCATGCGAAGTGTTGACTCATTGGAAAAGACTCTGATGCTGGGAGGGATTGGGGGCAGGAGGAGAAGGGGACGACAGAGGATGAGATGGCTGGATGGCATCACTGACTGGATGGACATGATTCTGAGTGAACTCCGGGAGTTGGTGATGGACAGGGAGGCCTGGCGTGCTGCGATTCATGGGGTTGCAAAGAGTCGGACACGACTGAGCGACCCAACTGAACTGAACTGAACATAGATTAAAAAAAAAAAAACAAAAACGATGAACATAGATGCAAATATCACTGATGAACAGAGATGCAAAATTTTAGAAAACAGAATTCAGCAACACATCAAAAAGCTCATACACCATGATCAAGTTGGGTTTATTCCAGGAATGCAAGGATTCTTCAATATATATTAATCAATCCATGTGATACACCACATTAACAAATTGAAAGATAAAAACCATAAGATAGTCTCAATAGATGCAGAAAAACCCTTTGGCAAAATTTAGCACCCACTTATGATTAAAACACTTCAAAAAAAGGGCATAGAAGGAACCTACCTCAACACAGTAAAGGCTATATATGATAAGCCTACAGAAAACATCATTTTCAATGGTCAAAAATTGAAAGCATCCCCCCTAAGATCAGGAACAAGACAAGGGTGTCCATTTTTGCCACTATTATTGAACATAATTTTGGAAGTCCTAGCTACAGCCATCAGAGAAGAAAAAAAAAATAGAAGGAGTTCAGATCAGAAAAGAAGTTAAGCTCTCACTGTTTGCAGAGATGTGATACTGTACATAGAAAATGCTAAAGATAGCATCAGAAAATTACTAGAGCTAACCAGTGAATTTAGCAAAGTTGCAGGATACTAAATCAATACACAGAAATCACTTGTATTTCTATATACTAGCAATGAAAAATCAGAAAAGCAATTAAGGAATCAATGCCATTCACCACTGCAAGTAAAAGAATAAAATATCTAGGGATAAACTTACTTAAGGAAACAAAAGAACTGCAGAAAATTAAAAGACACTAATGAAAGAAATCAAGGACAACATAAACAAATGGCGAGATATTCCCTGTCCCTGGGTAGGAAGAATCAATATTCTGAAAATGACTATACTACCAAACACAGTCTGCAGACTTAATGTGATCCCTATCAAATTACCAATGGCATTTCTCATAGAACTAAAACAAAAAATTTCACAATTCACATGAGAACCCAAAAGATCCCGAATAGCCAAAGCAGTCTTGAGAAAGAAGAATGGAGTTGGAGGAATCAACCTTCCTGACTTCAGATTATACTTCAAAGCTACAGTCATCAAGACAGTATGATACTAGTGCAAAAACAGAAGTATAGACCAATGGAAGAAGATAGAAAGCCCTAAAATAAACCCATGCACCTCTGGGTAACCTATTTTTGACAAAGAAGGCAAGAACATACAATGGGGCAAAGACAGTCTCTTCAATAAATGGTGCTAGATAAACTAGACAGTTACATGTTGTTGTTTAGTTTAGTTGCTAAGTTGTGTTTGACTCTTTTGCAACCCCATGGACTGTAGCTCACTAGCCTCCTCTGTTCACAGTATTTCCCAGGCAAGAATACTGGAGTGAGTTGCCATTTTCTTCTCCATTAGCTACATGTAAAAGAATGAAATTGGAACACTTTCTAACACCATACACAAAGATAAACTCAAACTGGATTAAAAACCTAAATGTTAGACCAGGAAGTATAAAACTTTTAGAGGAAAACATAGGCAGAACACTCGATGACATAAATCAAAGCAAGATCCTCTATGACCCACCTCCTACAGTAAAGGAAATAAAACAAAAGTTAACAAGTGGGACCTTATTAAATTTAAAAGCTTTTGCACATCAAAGGAAACTACAAGCAAAGTGAAAAGAAAACCCTCAGAATGTGACAAAATAATAGCAAATGAAACAACTGACAAAAGATTAATTTCCAAACTATAAAAGCAACTCATACAACTCAATGCCAGAAAAACAAATAACCCCATCCAAAGTGGGGGAAAAACCTAACAGACATTTATCCAAAGACATACAGATGGCTAACAAACATGTGAAAAGATGCTCAACATCGTTCATTATTCAGTTCAGTTCAGCTCAGTCGCTCAGTCGTGTCCGACTCTTTGCGACCCCAAGAATTGGAGCATGCCAGGCCTCCCTGTCCATCACCATCTCCCGGAGTTCATTCAGTCACGTTCATCGAGTCAGTGATGCCATCCAGCCATTTCATCCTCTGTCATCCCCTTTTCCTCCTGCCCCCAATCCCTCCCAGCATCAGTCTTTTCCAATGAGTCAACTCTTCGCATGAGGTGGCCAAAGTACTGGAGTTTCAGCTTTAGCATCATTCCTTCCAAAGAACACCCAGGATTGATCTCCTTTAGAATGGACTTGTTGGATCTCCTTGCAGTCCAAGGGACTCTCAAGAGTCTTCAACACCACAGTTCAAAAGCATCAATACTTCGGCGCTCAGCTTTCTTCATAGTCCAACCTTCGCATCCATACATGACTACTGGAAAAACCATAGTCTTGACTAGATGGACCTTTGTTGGCAAAGTAATGTCTCTGCTTTTCCATATGCTGTCTAGGTTGGTCATAACTTTTCTTGGCTGCAATCACCATCTGCAGTGATTTTGGAGCCCTAAAAAATAAAGTCTGACACGATTTCCACTGTTTCCCCATCTATTTCCCATGAAGTGATGGGACCAGATGCCACAATCTTAGTTTTCTGAATGTTGACTTTTAAGCCAACTTTGTCATTCTCCTCTGTCACTTTCATCAAGAGGCTTTTTAGTTCCTCTTCACTTTGTGCCATAAGGGTGGTGTCATCTGCATATCTGAGGTTATTGATATTTCTCCCAGCAGTCTTGATTCCAGCTTGTGCTTCTTCCAGACCAGCGTGTCTCATGATGTACTCTGCATATAAGTTAAATAAGCAGGGTGACAATATACAGCCTTGATGTACTCTCCTTTTCCTATTTGGAACCAGTCTGTTGTTCCAAGTCCAGTTCTAACTGTTGCTTCCTGATCTGCATATAGGTTTCTCAAGAGGCAGGTCAGGTGGTCTGGTATTCCCATCTCTTTCAGAATTTTCCACAGTTTATTGTAGAAATGCAAATCAAAACTACAATGAGATATCACCTCACATCGGTCAGAATGATCATCCTCAAAAAGTCTTCAAACAATTAATGCTGGAGAGGGTGTGGAGAAAAGGGAACGCTCTTGCACTGTTGGTGGGAATGTAAATTTATACAGCCACTGTGGAAGACGGTATGGTGATTTCTTAAAAAACTAGGAATAAAACCACCATGTGACTCAGCAATGCCACTCCTAGGCATATACCCAGAGGAAACCAAAATCGAAAGAGACACATGTATCCCAATGTTCATTGCAGCACTATTTACAATAGCTAGAACATGGAAGCAACGTAGATGAAAGGATGAAGAAGTTGTGGTACATATACACAATGGAATATTACTCACCCATTGAAAGGAATGCATTTGAGTCAGTTCTGATGAGGTGGATGAACCTAGAACCTAATATACATAGTGAAATGAGTCAGAAAGAAGATAAATATCATATACTAAACCAAAATCACTGCAGATGGTGATTGTAGCCATGAAATTAAAAGACACTTACTCCTTGGAAGAAAAGTTATGACCAACCTAGATAGCATATTCAAAGCAGACACATTACTTTGCCAACAAAGGTCCGTCTAGTCAAGGCTATGGTTTTTCCTGTGGTCATGTATGGATGTGAGAGTTGGACTGTGAAGAAAGCTGAGCACTGAAGAATTGATGCTTTTGAACTGTGGTGTTGGAGAAGACTCTTGAAAGTCCCTTGGATGGCAAGGAGATCCAGCCAGTCCATTCTAAAGGAGATCAATCCTGGGTGTTCTTTGGAAGGAATGATGCTAAAGCAGAAACTCCAGTACTTTGGCCACCTCATGCGAAGAGTTGACTCATTGGAAAAGACTCTGATGCCGGCAGGGATTGGGGGCAGGAGGAAAAGGGGACAACAGAGGATCACCGACTCGATGGACATGAGTTTGAGTGAACCCCAGGAGTTGGTGATGGACAGGGAGGCCTGGCGATCTGTGATTCATGGGGTCACAAAGAATCAGACACGTCTGAGCAACTGAACTGAACTGAACCGAAAACATATATATGGAATCCAGAAGAACGGTACTGAAGAACTTATTTACAGGGTGGTAGCAATGAAGAAAGAGACATAGAGAATAGGCTTATGAACATGGGGAAAGGGGAGGAGAGGGTGAGATGTATAGAAAGAGTAACATGGAAACTTACATTATTATATGTAAAATAGATAGCCGAAGGGAATTTGCTGTATGGCTCAGGAAACTCAAACAGGAACTCTCTGTCAACCTATAGGGGTGGAATTGGGAGAGGGATGCGAGGGATGTTCAAAACGGAGGGGATATATGTATACCAATGGCTGATTCATCTTGAGGTTTGACAGAAAGCAACAAATTCTGTAAAGCAATTATCCATCAATTTAAAAGTAAATTTAAAAATGAACCCAACAAAGCAAACAAAAAAAGCATCAGTTCTTCAGCACTCAGCTTTCTTTATGGTCCAATCCTCACATACATACACAACTACTGGAAAAACCATCCTTTTGACTAGACGGATCTTTGTCAGCAAAGTGATATATCTGCTTTTTAATATGTTGTCTAAGTTGGTCATAGCTTTTCTTCCAAGGAGCAAGTGTCTTTTAATTTCATGACTGCAGTCACCATCTGCAGTATTCTGGAGCCCCCCTCCCCAAATAAAGTCTGTCACTGTTACTATTGTTTACCCATCTATTTCCCATGAAGTGATGGTACCAGATGCCATGATCTTAGTTTTCTGAATGTTGAGTTTTAAGCCAACTTTTTCACTCTCCTCTTTCACTTTCATCAAGAGGCTCTTTAGTTCCTCTTTGGTTTCTGCCATAAGGGTGGTGTCATCTGCATATCTGAGGTTATTGATATTTCTCCTGGAAGTCTATATTCTAGCTTGTGCTTCATCCAGCCCAGTATTTCACATGATGTACTCTGCATATAAGTTAAATAAGTAGGGTGACAACATATAGCCTTGACATTCTCCTTTCCTAATTTGCCACCAGTCTGTGGTTCCATGTCTAACAACATGTCAACAGTTCTAACTGTTGCTTCTTGACCTGCATACAGATTTCTCCAGAGACAGTTAAGGTGGTCTGGTATTCCCAACTCTTTAAGAATTTTCCAATTTGTTGTGATCCCACAGTCAATGGCTTTGGTGTAGTCAAGATTTTTCTGTTAACTAAAAAAATATAAAGTTTTGATCAACAGTGTTAGATGGATCACCTGGCCATCTGGAGTCAGTTAACATTGCAAATCTTACACTAGACAAATTCTGAATGAATGGATAGTTGAAATTTTGAAAATGAAACTATACAAAAGGTACAAGAAAACATCATCAAGAAATTATATCCTTGAAATGGGGATGACATTTATTAATATAATGCAAAATTAAAGACTAGAATGACAATTTTTCCCAGAGAAAAGTCAAGAATGTTTTTCATGGAGTATAAAAACTGGAATATAGATTGCCAGGAGAAATATCAATAACCTCATGCCATACAAAAAGTCAAAGGATAAATGAGAAATGGGTGATGATTGGAAGGGAGGGATTGTAACTCATTCATTAACAAAGGCTAATTCCTTAATATATAAATCACTCTTAAGACACTGAGATAAAACAGGCTAACAACCCCAACAAAATGCAGTTAAGATTATTTGCAGATAAATAGCAATATGTCCTCAAACATAGGAAAGGAAGCTATACCTCAACAGTGGAAGTATGAGAAATGCATGTTTATCTACACTGAGATACCATGTTTTATATTTTTTGTTGACAAAAATCCTAACAGTTGACATATTCTTCTAGCAAAATTATGGGAAAACAAGTGTCCTTATACATTGTTCTGGATTCCAAGATGGAATGACATTTTAGGAAGGAAATTTGATATTATTTACCTAAGCGCATTTAACCTTATCTAGTAATACTGCTATAAAGTAATCATACAGATACATATGGATATTTAAGAAACATTTTAAAACATTTACACAATATTATTAATTGTGGGACTGTTTATAACACATACAAGCATGGAAACCATTCAAGTCCAGCAATAGGGGACTGAAAGCATGAACTCTGGTGTATCTATACAGCACAGCCCTAGGAAGTTGTTAAGAACAGTGATGTGACCAAGATTTTGGTACCAAAATGCTGAGACCTCCAACATTTTATGTTGTGATTAAAAAGCAGTAGAGCAGCAGTTTTAGTAAAGAAAGGGGGAAACATATATATTAGCATTTGCTTATATATTTAAAAACAAATATTAAAAGCATACACAAACAACAAATGAAATTGTTGAGGGAGAGGGTGGGAAGAGAGGTGGGAGTCTTCTCTTTGGTAGGTTATATACACATATATCTGGGGGTGGTGGTGAGAGGGAGGCCACGGAGGGAGGGGATATATGTGAACATACAGCTGATTCACTGTGTTGTATAGCAGAAACTAACAAACAATGTAAAGCAATTATGTAAGTTTTATATATATATATATATATAATATTGATTATTGCACCATTTGGACATCTTCAAAAATAAAACTGCACACATATATATGTATATATGCACTATATATAATTTTAAATCTAGATTAAAACATTTCCCACAGAAATCTAAATATCTGAGTAAGTTGCTTCATTGTTGTCTAGCATCTGACTCATAAAAATCTAATGCAGTAGGATTCTTGTTTCTCTGTGGACTCTCTGTCTCTCCCTCTCCCCCCACCCCTTCAGGAAGCTTGTAAAATTTTCCTCCGTCTTCTTAAAACTGCAAAATTTTTTCAAGATGAATGTGCTCAGCATTTTGTGTACTGTCCCTGTCTAAATATGAGGGAATATTTTAGAAGCTCAGATTAGTTTTTGACTCCCATAAATTTATGTTTTCTCTTTACATTCTGAGCTTCCCTGGTGGCTCAGACAGTAAAGAATCTGCCTGCAATACGGGAGGCCCAGGTTTGAGCCCTGAGTCAGGAAGATTCCCTGGAAAAGAAAATGACAACCCACAACAGTATTCTTACCTGGAGAATTCCATGGATAGAGGAGCATGGCAAGCTAGAGTCCATGGGATTGCAAAGAGTCAGAAATGACTGAGGGACTAACATTTTACATTCTGGAAGAACTCCATGTCTTTATCACCTGCTTCACCAAAACACAATTCTGATACATAAATATAGCTTAAACATGTGAACAAGTCCCAAATGGGCAATGCATTGCTTGGAGAAAAGTTAAGACATCTAAACAAAGGGAATTGTATCCACATTATGGAATTTATAGCTGAGATACAGGTTCTTTTAAACTTCACAGTCCCTACAAGTCATCATCTCCTTTGCAAAATGCAAGTATCTCATTCATTAAAAGGTAATGAAAATGTAGAAAAATCTCCTAATAGCTCTGATGTCTTTCTTTTCACTGGCTTTCTCAGAGATCTATAAACTATAAATAGTATAAGAAAAATGCTTTCTCCTTAAACTTCAGATGCCTCCTGGTTTCTTTTATTTTTATGTCAGTAATCCAAATTTCTGTCAGATTTTACCTCAGAACCTTCTAGTTTCTGCCATATTTTACCTCAGCACCCCCATATTCTGTCAGATTTTACCTCAGAATTCCCTACTTTCTGTCAGATTTTACCTCAGGATCCCCTGCTTTCTGTCAGATTTTACCTCAGAATGCCTTAGTTTCTTTCAGATTTTACCTTAGAATCTTCTGGTTTCTGTCAGATTTTATCTCAGAATCCTGAGTTTCTGTCAGATTTTATCTCAGAACCCTCTAGTTTCTGTCAGATTTACCTCAGAACCCTATTATCTATCAGATTTTGCCTCAGAACCCTCTACTTTCTGTCAGATTTTACCTCAGACCCTCTGGTTGCTGTCAAATTTTACCTCAGTGTGTTCTATTTTCCTCAGATTTTACCTCAGAAAATCCTAGTTTCTGTCTGATTTTACCTCAGAACCCCCTAGTTTCTGTCAGATTTTACTTCAGAATCCCCTACTTTCTGCAAGATTTTACCTCAAAACCCCCTACTTTCTGCCACATTTCACCTTAGAATCCCCTACTTCCTATCAGATTTTACCTCAGAATCCACTACTTTATGTTAGATTTTACCTCAGAACCCAGCTGCGTGGTTTTGACAGACTTTAAAGACAGTTTTTAGTCCTGTGGTAGCAACTTAGTGTCTTGAAGGAGTTCTTTTCTTTGTTGGGTGTCTGAATTTCAGGTTTTGTTATATTAGTGCTGTCTCTTTATCTTTTTTCCAGAAATATTGAACATGGTAGAGATTAGTATTAAAATCTAGAAGGTATTTAACCCTTTTACTCACATGGGCTGTTTTTAAGTATTTTAACAATGATGTTATGAATATAAGAGCCCCTGTTCATGCGAACAGGGTGTCTTCACTTATACCAAGTCCTCCTGCAAGTCAGGATTTAAAAGTTTTTTTTAATGAAGCATTTAAATTTTTTAATTTTTTTAAATTCTAGGATAATTGCTTTTGAATATTGTGTTTGTTACTGCTTTATGAGTTGGCTGTACACATACATATATCTCCTCCCTCTTATGCCTCCCTCCCATCCATTTCCATCCCACCCCTCTAGTTAGTCACAGAGCCCCATGCTGAACTCCCCGTGCTATACAGTAGCTTCCCACACTGTTAGTGTATTTATGTCAGTGCTACTGGGAAGAAATAGAGAAGCAGATGTACAGCATGGACTTGTGGACACAGCAGGGGAAGGAGAGGGTAGGATTTTTTTAATGAGACTTTTCAAAGGTCATTCAAAGATGAATCATTCATCTCACTGTCCTGGTATTTGTCCTGGTATCACAGAGACTTTTCTTGATATAGTCTGGCATCTCTGTTAACGCTTTGACATATATGCCTACAATATTCATTTCTTGTTACCTCCATACCAAAACTGAAACTGTGTACTTGCTTTTGGAAAATTTACTATGATGTTCATTTTTCACATATTATCTTCATATATTGAGGAAGTCTTTAAAATGTTTTTGGCTTTTCCCAAATAAATCAACCCAAACAAACCTTTAGAAAACCTCTTTATCACACATTATTCTCATGAAATAAGTCAGACAAAGACAATATCATATGATACCACTTACTGTTGGTGTTCAGTCACTAAGTTGTGTCCAACTTTTTGGTACCCCGTGGACTGCTGTTTGCCCAGCTTCCTTGTCCTTCACTATCTCCCAGAGTTTGCTCAAACTCATGTTCATTGAGCTGGTGATGGTATATGACCATCTCATCTTCTGTAGCCCCCTTCACTTCCTGCTCTGTATCTTTCCCAGCATCAGTTTTGAAGCCAAAATAAAAGTGTAAAAGTGGCACTCTAACACTGAACTAGTTTTGTGCTAGTTTTGTTCAGTCTATTCAACTTAGTTTTCTATTAAAAGGTCACTGGTTAGGTCTTCTTTTAATATACTTATTTAAAAGTTTTTTTCCTAGTATCATTCTTTTAATTTTATGATCATCTGAGATTCTTTCAGACTGACTTAATACTCTATAAATGAAAAAACCACTGCATAATTGATTAATTTACTTTTATAGTATATGAATTAATGTACCAAATAGTATAATTACTCAAAGTACTCTCCCCTTTCCTCCCCTAATGAAGATGCTCACAGCTATTAAAAAGAATGCATTTGAATCAGTTCTAATTAGGAGGATGAAACTGGAGCCTATTATACAGAGCAAAGTAAGTCAGAAAGAAAAACACCAATACAGTATATTAATGCATATATATGGAATTTAGAAAGACGGTAATGATAACCCTATATGTGAGACAGCAAAAGAGACACAGATATATATAGAACAGTCTTTTGGACTCTGTGGGAGAAGGCACGGGTGGGATGATTTGAGAAAATAGCATTGAAACATGTATATTATCATATGTGAAATAGATTGCCAGTCCAGGTTTGATGCATGAGGCAGGGTGCTCAGGGCTGGTGCACTGGGATGCACCAGGATGCACTGGGATGCATCCAGAGGGGGCACTGGGATGACCCAGAGGGATGGGATGGGGAGGGAGGTGGGAGGGAGGGTCAGGATGGGGAACACATGTCCACCCGTGGCTGATTCATGTCAATGTATAGCAAAACCAGTACAATATTGTAAAGTAATTAGCCTCCAATTAAATAAAAAGAATAAATAATAAATTCTAACAACAGCAAAAAATGAAGATGCTCACAATCATGCATTTTCATTTGAAAGGATCTCAATCCAGTATCATTTTTTTTCATTTGGTCAAATGGAAGATGGTTTGGCAAGCAATAACATTAATAGCATTAATTAACTGTTGAAGGGAAATGCATTTATTTTACTTAGTGATTTTATTGTATCTCTGAGCCTACATTTTTTTTTTCTTCTTTTTTTTCCAACACTCTGAGACTTGTGTGATCTTAGTTCCCCAACCATGAATTGAACCAGGACCCTCAGCAATGAAAGTACAAAGTCCTAGCCACTGGACTGCCAGAGAATTCCAGGAGTCTACTTTTTCGTCTATACAACTTTGGAAACATTTATTTTGTATCTTAGAAAGTGTGAGAGGTTAATGATTCAAAAATCATAGTTTTTGTTTGTTTGTTTTTTACCCTGGAATAATTTATCACACTGTAGACTGAGCAACTGCACTTTCATTTTTCACTTTCATGCATTGGAGAAGGAAATGGCAACCCACTCCAGTGTTCTTGCCTGGAGAATCCCAGGGATGGGGGAGCCTCATGGGCTGCCATCTATGGGGTCACACAGAGTTGGACACGACTGAAGCGACTTAGCAGCAGCAGCAGCAGCAGCCTATTCTGAGCTCCTCTGGTGACTCAGTCGTAAAGAATTCATCTGCCAATCCAGGAGACACATGGAATGAAGGTTTGATTCTTGAGTTGGGAAGATCTGCTAGTGGAGGAAAGGCAACCCACTCCAGTATTCTCCCTGAGATAATCCCATTACAGAGGAGCCAAGTGGGCTACCATCCATGGGCTTGAAAAGAGTCGGACATGAATGAGCATGGACATATATGCAGCTTAATTTGCCTCTCTCTGCATCTCACTGGATTCTCCAGCCCTTCCCAAACCCCCTGACCCAGACCTTGACTCTGCTATCCAGATTACTCCATGGATCATGCCTCCAACTTATTCAGTGTGAACTGATGCTATAAATTTTCTTTCACTCACAGTGAATCCTCAGCCTGGAACACATTTCTCTCCATTCATCCATCCTCTGCCTCCTGCAAACTCTAGTTCCATCTCCCCAGGGTCTTCAAGGCCTCTAACAATATCTTCTTTGTCTTTCCTTTAAATAATAATAACACTGCCATTTATGAAGAGTTTATACCATCAGAGCTTGTAAAGCTTCTCCATCAATGTCTCCTTTTATCAGAAAAGAATGAATACTATTCCAGGAGTGGGAAGGAGTGGGGTGGGTCTTATGTATTTTTCAAACATTGTGTATTTATTTTAAAATAGTGTTTTAAATTTATTTCCTTGAAAACTGGATGAAGATGTGGATCATCTGGACAACTCTCTGGGGGAATACTTCTCTATGGCTGCCTAGAAGGAATCAGAAAGAGGCTAGTTGATAACTTAAGGTTCTTACCACCAAGCTACTTATATAATGAGTGAGATATAAATTAATACTTCTTCCCCTACAGGGCTTCTCAGTTAGCACTAGTGGTAAGGAATCCCCCTCCCAATGCAGGAGACACAGGACAGAGGGGTTTGATCTCTGAGTCAGGAAGATCCCCTGGAGAAGCAAATGGCACCCCATTCCAGTATTCTTGCCTGGAGAATTCCATGGACAGAGGAGCCTGCCTGGCAGGCTACAGTCCATGAGGTCCCAAAGAGTAAGACACGACTGAGGGACATTAAATTACACTAAATTACATGAGAAACATTGTCAAAACAATAATAAAAAATCTTCTAACACTATATTTTATAGTAAAATATTAATATAAAAGTTGTAGAAATTATATAAAGTACCTAAAATTTGAAATGTCCTGGTATGTTGTTGGTCATCATTGTAGCTATTATTTTAAAATGTATGTCACAGAAATAACCAAATTCTTTTAGGGTTTATTTTGTTTGCTACATTCTAATATCTCCCTTTCAGAAGTCTTATGACAATTTTGGCTCCTTGCTTATTGTCTAATGAGGGCTGAGTCCAAAGCTGTCTGAATCACCACTATAATCCCAGGGCTTAAGGTGGACATACAAGCATCACTGAAAAAATTAAGTAATATTCTGACACTTACTTAAAGGACGAGGTACTTGGAGCTTGTGTGGCTTAAGTAACTCACCCAAGGGCTTTACAGCTAATAGTAGCAGAGTGAGGCTCCAGCTTTTTCTGACTCCACATACAGGGGAATTAATGACCACACTGTATTAAAAAGTGGAGACATTATTTTGTCAATAAAGTTTCATCTAGTCAAGGCTATGGTTTTTCCAGTGGTCATGTATGGATGTGAGAGTTGGACTATAAAGAAAGCTGAGCACCAAAGGATTGATGCTTTTGAACTGTGGTGCTGGAGAAGACTCTTGAGAGTCCCTTGGACTGCAAGGAGATCCAACCAGTCCATTCTAAAGGAGATCAGTCCTGGGTGTTTATTGGTAGGACTGATGTTGAAGTTGAAACTCCAATACTTTGGCCACTTGATGCGAAGAACTGACTCATTTGAAAAGACCCTGATGTTGGGAAAGATTGAGGGCAGGAGAAGAGGACGACAGAGGATGAAATGGTTGGATGGCATCACTGACTCAATGGACATGGGTTTAGGTAGACTCCAGGAGTTGGTGATGGACAGGGAAGCCTGGCGTGCTGAGGTTCATGGGGTCGCAAAGAGTGGGACATGACTGAGCAACTGAACTGAACTGATAGAGCTAGAAAAGGAACAAAGCTTCCCTAAGTGATCAATGCAAAGAAATAGAGGAAAACAATAGAATGGGAAAGACTAGAGACCTCTTCAAGAAAATTAGAGATACCAAGGGAATATTTCATGCAGAGATGGCCACAATAAAGAACAGAAACAGTAAGGACCTAACAGAAGCAGAAGACATTAAGAAGTGGCAAGAATAGGCAGAAGAACTATGCAAAAAAGATCATGATCCAGATAACCATATGGTGTGATCACTCACCTAGAGCCAGACAACCTGGAGTGCAAAGTCAAGTGAACCTTAGGAAGAATCATTATGAACAAAGCTAGTGGAGGTGATGGAATTCCAGATGAGCAATTTCACATCCTAAAAGATGATGCAGTTAAAGTGCTACACTCAGTATTCCAGCAAATTTGGAAAACTCAACAGTGGCCACAGGACTAGAAAAGGTCAGTTTTCATTTCATTCCCAAAGAAAGGCAATGCCAAAGAATGTTCAAACTACCGCACAATTGCACTCATGTCACATGCTAGCAAAGTAATGCTCAACATTCTCCAAGCTAGGTTTCAATAGAACATGAGACAAGAACATTCAGATGTTCAAGCTGGATTTAGAAAAGGCAGAGGAGCCAGAGATCAAACTGCCAACATCTGTTGGGTCATCATGAAAACAAGAGAGTTCCAGAAAAACATCTACTTCTGCTTTATTGACTATGCCAAAGCCTTTGACTGTGTGGATCACAACACACTGGAAAACTCTTAAAGAGATAGGAATACCAGACCATCTTAACTGTTTCCTGAGAAATCTGTATGTAGGTAAAGAAGCAACAGTTAGAACTTGACTTGGAACATTGGACTGGTTCCAAATTGGGAAAGGAGTATGTCAAGGCTGTATGTTGTCACCCTGCTTATTTAACTAATATGCAGAGTACATCATGTGAAATGCTGGGCTGGATGAAGCACAAGCTGAAATCAAGATTGCTGGTAGACATACCAATAGCCTCAGATATGGCGGAAAGTAAAGAGCAACTAAAGAGCCTCTTGATCAAAGTGAAAGAGTAGAGTGAAAAAAAAAACTGGCTTAAAACTCAACATTTAGAAAACTAAGATCATGGCATCTGGTCCCATCACTTCATAGCAAATAGATGGGGAAACAATGGAAACAGTGAGAGCCTTTATTTTCTTGGGCTCCAAAATCATGGCAAATTGTGACTGCAGCCATGAAATTAAAATATACTTGCTCCTTGGAAGAAAAACTATGACAAGCCTAGACAGCATATTAAAAAACAGAGACATTACTTCTCCTGACAAAGATCCATGTAGTCAAAACTTCGGTTTTTCCAGTAGTCATGTATGGATATAAGAGTTGGACCATAAAGAAAGCTGAGCACTGAAGAATTAATGATTTTGGACTGTGGTGTTGGAGAAGACTCTTGAGAGTCCCTGGACTGCAAGGAGAACAAACCAGTCAATCCTAAAGGAAATCAGTCCTAAATATTCAAATAATTGGAAGGATTGATGCTGAAGCTGAAACTCCAATACTTTGGCCACCTGATAGAAAGAGCTGACTTGTTAGAAAAGATCCTGATACTGGGAAAGATTGAAGGCAGGAAAAAAAGGGTATGACAGAGGATGAGATGGTTTGATGGCATCATTGACTGAATGGGCATGAGTCTGAGCAAGCTCCGGGAGTTGGTGATGGACAGGATAACCTGGCATGCTGCAGTCCAGTGGGATGGCAAAGAGTTGGACACAACCAAGCAACTGAATTGAACTGATAGAGCTAGAATTGCCAAACCCTCATTACCTGCTCAGCATATGCTTCATCTCCTTTACTGCCTTATAATAATTTCCACACCATTTCTGTCCTACTTATATTGTTAAGTATTTTTCTATGCCCCACTTCTCCAATTAGAATGTTGCCTCCTCTCTTCAAGGAGATAGGCCATGTTAGTTGTCATTGTTGAAAACCATTCTTTTCTATTTTACATATTGCTGAAAAGAGTGCTCAGTACATACTGCTTACTCAGCCAAGATTTTAGTGAATGCTATATAGAAAGAAGGGGCTTCCCTGGTGACTCAGATGGTAAAGCATCTGCCTGCAATGCAGGAGACCCAGGTTCGATCCCTGGGTTGGGAAGATCCCCTGGAGAAGGAAATGGCAACCCACTCCAGTACCCTTGCCTGGAAAATTCCATGGACTGAGGAGCCTGGTAGGCTACAGTTCATGGGGTCGCAAAGAATCGAACACCACTGAGCAACTTCACTCACTCACTCACTCATTCATATAGAAAGAAATAATGTATTGTGTAGGAATGCAAACACTTAAAGTTGGAGGATAGAAAAATATTTTTTAAAATAAATGTTTATAATTATAAACATATATTGGTCATTGGTATATATTAAGATTATGAAATAAGGGTAAACTCTTTGCTCTTTGTGAGTCAAAGTTGAACTCTAATAGTAATAAGGAAGATTTTAATTTATTTAGTTTTAACAAAAAGGCCAAACTGCCATCAATTTACTATAATGTTTTGTATTTTGGTTGTTTATTAAAAGGTAATGATGTAGTGTTTAAAAAGTAAAATAAAATCCTCAGAGAGATAAAGATCTAGAACTCATAAAATTCTATATATTACTGATATAATATATATAGTATAAATTTTTATATATACACACATAATAGTATATATATATATGACAGTATATGTGCATATATATATACACACTATTATCTTCCTCATTTTACAAGTAAAAATATTGAGATAAAATCAGTTTAGGAAACACAGGGACAGGCTTTGAGTTGAGCAGGAAATCTGACTACAGACCTCTTGCTCTGATCCCGATGCAGTGTAGACACTTAGACGCTCACACTCCATATTTACAACTTTGCATGAGCCATACTCCTCCCTCAAATCTCTACCATCCTTACCACCAACTCAAATCTGGCTCTTTTCCCAAGACCCGCACTCTTCATAAAGTGAAGTTGCTCAGTCATTTCTGACTCTTTGCAACTCCATGGGCTGTAGCCTACCCGGCTTCTCTGTCCATGGGATTTTCCAGGCAAGAGTCCTGGAGTGGGTTGCCATTTCCTTCTCCAGGGGATCTTTCTGACCCAGGGATTGAACCCAGGTCTCCCGCATTGTAGGCAGCTGCTTTACCACCTGAGCCATCAGGGAAGTCCTTGAGGAATAAAGGAATCAGTATGATCAGCTGTGTTCAGAGGGGGGTTTATGAGGAGTGTGAGCTGTGGGGCTTCCCTGATAGCTCACACTCCTCATAAACCTACCTCTGAACACAGCTGATCATACTGACTCCTTTGTTCCTCAAACACTTATAATCTGTAGCATTCATTTCATCACTGGGTCATATCATTGGTTTGCTCCATCGTCGTCGTCGTCGTTGTTGTCTATCACTTTGTCCATCCAATAAGATCAAATCCCCAGGGACAGAAACTCCTTAGAAATTCTTATCAAATGCTAAGTACATAAGAATCCCTGCCTAAAAATTTGCTGACTGGAGTCTAACTAGAGCATTTACTGGATTAATACCATGGCTCCATCCACGGAACATTCCAGACTCATAAGATCTACTTGACGAGAGTGCCTTGTTACTTCAGACATTGTGTAATTGATTTGCCACTATCACATGCTAGTCACGTCTGGCAGCAGTGGGGAAGGGAAAGTGCTTGCACACACCGAAATAAAACAAGGGTGACCTGGATAAACAGGCATCAGTTACAACCCAAGTCTCTTTTAGGAAAAGAGAAGGTGCTTCTCCATCACTCTGATTTATTCAGACTGCATATGATTGGATGATCCTTGGTGATTTTAGGGCTTGACTTCTTTTACTGGGCCTTCCCTGGCAGCTCAGTGGTAAAGCATCTCCTTGCAATGCAGGAGACGCAAGAGACTCAGGTTCGATACCTGGGTCAGGAAGATCCCCTGGGAGAGGAAATGGCAAACCCACTCCAGTATTTTTGCCAGGAAAATCCCAGGGACAGAGGAACTTCGTGGGGGTTACAAGGAGTCAGATACTGCTGAGCACACCTGCTTTTTTTATCAGCAATTCGTGGTATTCTGTATGCTGTAAGCATATCTCACTATCACTAATGGTGACTGAAAACCTAGAAGTCAAATACAGAATTCTATGTAGGAGTATATTAGAAAGATATTTTCCAGAAATCCACACAATTATTAAGTATCCACTTTGGATTTAACAGTATCCTAAAATCTGTAGTAAAATTATGCAAGGAGCAAAAGACATAATTTTTAAGCTCAAAGTTCATTCAGGTGAATTTATTTGTACTTTATAGGTTTAAAACGTAATTGAGAGTTAAAAACGCTTGTTGAAAAATTAATGCAAAGTGTCTTTTTTTCTTAAAATGAGTTTTTGGGGTAAGATATAAAAACTGGCTAATGTACAAAGCCTATACATAATTTTATCTTTTAAAAACTCATATATATGTGAATATATGGATATGTGAGTATGTGTGTTTGTATGTATAAAGAAATTAGAGATATAGGAGTTAGAGATATAAGATATCTTAGAGATATAAGAATAACTCAAGCAGATTTTTGTAGAGCATTTATACATATTTATGCCTTTTGAAATACTGCCTAACATATGTATCTGAAAACCAAAGAAGATTTGACAGAGTCATCTTGGCTCCTCAGGAAATATTTTATGATTTACAGTTTTCCATTTAAGGAATGATTTGGGTTAGAAAATTATATGTTGCTCAAATGATTACCTAAAAATGTCAGTGAAGAATCAGATAACCTCCTTCCAATTCGATAAGTCAGTGTGATAGTGCTGAAGGAGCATCTTGCTTCTAAGGCCTACCTAAATCTATGTGTAGTAAATCTTATATTTTAAATGTATCATAAAGCATAAAATACTTTCCAAAATATGATCTCATTTTGACTTTGGTCCAAACAGATATAAATATATTTCTATTCTATATGCATGTACTAGATTACACATTTATGTCAACTCAAGATAAAACAGAAAATACTTACATATTAAGTCTCATTTGATGAAATATAACAAACAGAAGCATTTATTATTTTTCTGTTTACATGTTTTGTGTTTCCCTTAGCATTAGAGGTTCAAGGCATGATCATTTAGTGGTCATCTTCCTAATGTTTAATCCCCAAGGATTTGTGGATCTTCTTTAGTCTTCAGCTGAAAAGAACAACAGTTCTTGGAAATATCAGGTTTTCTCTATGATAGAAAACAGGCAGCCCCTCCTGTCTTATCTAGAATGACATTGCCAGAGCTAAATGCTACATTAAAATTTGGGTTCACTGTTCATAAAGGGAAGCAATGACAAATGTGGATCCATAGTTACCTGTGCCCTCACTTGGAAAACCCCTTACAAGCTCATGCCCCGTAGTGGGGAACAGGGCCATCCTCCTTCAAGTCTAACAATAATCGTGATAGTTACCAACAGTCACCAATAACATGATCACAGGAGATCTTAGAAACATAACCAGACATGGAACTATGGACTGGTCTCAAATTGGGAAAGGAGTCTGTCAAAGCTGTATATCGTCACCCTACTTATTTAACTTATATGTAGAGTACATCATGTGAAATGCTGGGCTGGATGAAACACAAACTGGGATCAAGATTGC
Source organism: Ovis canadensis (assembly GCF_042477335.2). NCBI lineage: Eukaryota > Metazoa > Chordata > Mammalia > Artiodactyla > Bovidae > Ovis > Ovis canadensis. The sequence continues at coordinate 107,254,231 of NC_091246.1, forward strand.
TGGGAGAAATGTCAATAACCTCAGATATGCAGATGACAGCAACGTTATGGCAGAAAGTGAAGAGGAACTAAAGAGCCTCTTGGTGAAGGTGAAAGAGGAGCATGAAAAAGCTGGTTAAAACTAATTATTCAAAAAGTGATGATCATAGCATCCGGTTCCAATACTTTGTGGCAAATAGGTGGGGAAACAATGGAAACAGTGATAGACTTTTTCTTAGGTTCCAAAATCAGTGCAGATGGTGACTTCAGCCATGAAATTAAAAGATGCTTGCTCCTTGGAAGAAAAACTGTTACAAACCTAGACAGCATACTAAAAAGCAGAGACATTACTTTGCTGACAAAGGTTCCTCTAGTCAAAGCTATGGTTTTTCTAGTAGTCAAGCACAGATGAGAGAGTTGGACCATAAAGAAGGCTGAGCATGGAAGAATTGATGCTTTTGAACTGTGGTGTTGGAGAAGACTCTTGAGAATCCCTTGGACTGCAAGGAGATCAAACCAGTCAAGCCTAAAGGAAATCAATCCTGAATATTCATTGGAAGGACTGATGCTGAAGCTGAAGCTCCAGTACTTTGGCCACTGATGTGAAGAGCCGACTCATTGGAAGAGAACCTGATGCTGGGAAAGACTGAAGGCAAGAAGAGAAGGAGATGACAGAGGACGAGATGTTTGGATGGCATCGTTGACTCAAAGGACATGAGTTTGAGCAAGCTCTGGGATTTGGTGATGGACAGGGAAGCCTGGCGTGCTACAGTCCATGGGGTGGCAAAGAATCGAACACGACTGAGCAACTGAAGAAGAGCAACAAATATTAAAATGTGAAGACAACATTTAGCTTTGTGAAGCTAAATTCACAAAGTCAGAGCTCTAACATTGAACATTAAAGGACTAAGCAATCATTGACAAAATCTAAAAGAGAAGATTTCCTGGCTGAAACAGAAGCATATGTGAGCTGAGATTTCAAAGCCAAACTTAATATCCACCAACTGTTTCAAAGGAAACAGGAAGTGCAAATGACTCATAATTCTGAGCCTGCCCTACTGGTCAAAGAGACTTGGGATTTTGTGCATTACTGAAATGGTTATAGTTCAGTTGTTATTCCTGGTCTACAAGACTCATCAGCAATTTTTTCTTCATAACTTCCTGATGTATCACAGTACAAATGTGAAAGGAAAGTATAACTGGAAATGGATTGACAAGTGACAAATTTAGTTTTGGAAATTACAGATTTGATTAGCTGGATAGTCTGTATTCAGTGATATAGCACACACATCCTTATACAAGTATTCTTTTCCTGGTGGTTCAGATGGTAAAGAATCTGCCTGCAATGCAGGAGTCCTGGATTTGATCCCTGGGTTGGGAAGATCCCCTGAAGAAGGGGAATGGTAACCCACTCCAGTATTCTTGCCTGGAGAATTCCACTGACAGAGGAGCCTGGTGGGCTACAGTTCATGGGGCCTCAAAGAGTCAGACATGACTGAGCAACTAATGCTTTCACTTTTTAATTTTTTACGGACTTCTGAACTACAGTGAACATTCATCCTGAAATGGAGAAAATATTAGGAGTTGAAAGTTGAAGTTTGTTTCCTCTTGTCTGTTAGATCCTTTCGGGTCATTATTTAAGGGAGTCAAAGACCATTACAGAAAGCTAATAGCCTTTAGAACTCTCAGATTATACTGATATTACTGATGGGAGAGTTAAGCCAAATTGCTTTCTCAAAATGGTTCTGGGAACACACCACTTCCAGTAATGGTCCTATCTGCCAGACCTAAAAGCAGGGAGGACAGAGATGCACTTAAAGGCAATTATCCATCAACACTGGAAAATATGGTTACTAGATTAAGAGAGTTGAGTTAGATGCAATATATCTTGATTGCAGCAAAGCAGTTGATATAACATTATTCAATTTACCAGCTAGATTAATTTAAATTGGTTCAGGCAGAAGTATAGTCAAATAAGCTATCAGCTATCCAGAGAGCCATAAATACTAAAAAACAATAAACACATTTGTTTTACATGGTACTGATTTAGTTATTTTCCCGCAGAACTCTTCTTGTGTTCAGAATATGACAGTTAGATAACATAGGCCACCCTCCAGTTATCTATCGTTTTCTAAGATCTTTTAGGAATCCCAGCTGTTCCATAAAGTTGCAAGGACCAATTACAGTACTAACAAGTCCCCATTAGTCAGGTCTGGCTTTATTTATTCATATTCAGTTTTCAGATTCCCCTTGTATTTCTTTTTGATGTCTGGACTTTCTCTTAATGTAAAATGCTGCGAGCAGAAGTGCAAGGCAGTGGGCAAAGGGCAAAGGGGCAAAACACCCTTTGCTTCCATACAAAAAAAGGTACTGACTGTGGATTCTCCAGGGTGCTTTGGTGGAGATGACAGTGACAGGAAAGTTCAGCAGAGGCAATGCTTTTCTCAGCTAGGAGAATTTCCTGTAACTTTCATGCAGTGAAATTGTCAGTTTCTAAAAATAAGGAATCCATGTTTGGTATATTAGAAGGAAGACAAAAATGCTTGATGTTATTGTTTAAACCACTGAAAGGAAAGTGTGAAAAACAAAAAAATGCAGTGATTCTTAACAGGCATGTCTTCCATGGTGGATAAGGTGGGTGGTGGGAGAAATGTAAGAATTCCAAGAGAGTGGGAGGTGAGGGCGCTTGTGGAGCTGAGGGTACCACCCCCACAGGAGGCAGAAGGGGAACCATGAACATACTTACCTCCATCATATTCCCTTTTTTCTTTCCATGCTGATATTGCACAATTGGTTGCCTTGGAAAGGTAATACAATGCCATTCTTATATTTGTTCTTGAATGTTAGAACATTCACATTAAGGGTTTATCAAATGTACTAGGTCTACTTACCTATATTATTTGAAATGGCATATAACAAAAGATATACTTTCCTCTTTTCTATTTTTTTTTTCTTACCACGCCATGTAGCATATGGAATCTTAGTATCTCAACCAGGCATCCAGCCCACATCCCCTGCATTAGAAATGTGGGGTCTTAACCATTAGACCACCAGAGAAGTCTCTGCCTTTTCTCTACCTGAGGGGGAAAAAGACAAAATAAATGTGGCAAAAACCTTGAGAGAGAACTATTGTAAATGAGTTTTAAATGTAGCTGAGAGTGGATACAGCAGAGCAGAAAAAAATTATTTCTTCATTACTTTTTTTTCTTCGAAGGCTTACTCATACAAATAAATAGCTGAAAACTCACTATTGGTGTGATTTTAGGCAAATTACTTAATTCTGAACAGTTTCCTCCTCTATAATATATTCTTTCCATTCAACTGGCTAGCTGGGCTGTGTTTGTGTGTGTGTGTCTTTATGGTCTAAATACTTTCCCCTCTTTTGTTATGTAAATAAGGCATATTTATTATTTCAAAAATCTGAAAATATATAACATATAAAAGTAAAACTAATGAAAGCAATTGTGCTAATGTCTATTGTCAGGTTACCTTTTTGTGTATATGTTTGCCTTGATTTATGTGGATTTTATTTTCATTGTTTTATTCTACTTTTATCATCTTTTTCTAACGTCCAAACTTCCTTCCTTGGTTTCATTTTCTAAAACAATTTCATATTTTGCTGTTTTCTAGTCCCTAATTCTTGTTCTTAATCTATAATCCCACTAGGATTACTCTGTTTTAGTCTCTACTTAATGAGCTTTAAATGTATCAATATCCACTCTTCCTCTGCCTTAATGTTTTTATGTCTGTCATCATTTCCTAGCCTTGTGCTGTGCTTAGCTGCTCAGTCAAGTCCAACTGTTTGTGACTCCACGGACTGTAGCCCACCAGGCTCTTCCATCCATGGGGATTCTCCAGGCAAGAATACTGAAGTGGGTTGCCGTACTCTCTTCCAGGGGATCTTCCCAACACAGGGATCAAATCCAGATCTCCCACATTGCAGGCAGATTCTTTACCATCTGAGCCCCGGAGGAAGCCCTCTGAGCTACCAGGGAAGCCCACCAGGTGAGCTTTCGCCAACTTGGGCTTCTGCTGTGCTTGGCCTCCACCTTGCTGGGGCTGAACCAAAGTTGCTTCGGCCAGGTTAGATCCAAGTCACAGCGTATGTCGGGAGAATGTGTAATTTCCTCGGTTCTGTCTCGCTGCAACAAAAGTTTGAAATGGCGGACCAGTGTTACAGCTTGGTTACAGCTCAGAGTTTTATTCTGTAAACAAAGGATAATACACCCTCGAGGCAGGAGAGTGGGCCGATCTGAAGGAAACCCTTAAATACCTTTTTTTCAAGTTGATTCTCTCTGTCTCTCCACATTCATTCTCTGCTCTCTTCTGCCTTTTATTTATGCCCCAAGAGAAAGAAGATTGGGGAGTGGAGAAAAGAAGCTCCTCTTGACCTGGCCATGCTGTTCCTTTCCTGGACTGACTCCTTCTGTGGAGGGTGGCCCTCAGGGGTTTAGGAGACCAAATTTTAAAGATACCTCCTCCCTTGTCAAGCCCAGAAGTGGTCATGGTCCCCACTTTTGACCAGTCCCTCTGGTTCTCCGGACTCTCCCCATTTCTCTGGCATTGATTCTTCTGTACAAGTCTTTCAGGTAAACATTTGTAGAATCCCATTTATTTCATGCTGAAGTGCTGATGGAAATGATCTTTATCCTGTTAATCTTTTTTAAAAATGTTAAAAGCTTTTGAGTTTTTTGCATTGTAGTTAAATTTTCTTATGTTAAATAGTGACTTTTTAAAACAATGTTGAATCTTCTAATGTTACCATATGTTATTCTTATCTCACTTTTAGTTAACCATCCATTAATGCATTTTAATTTTTGCATCTCTGATATTGTGATTTATGCTTAACTTTATAATGACCTACAAAAAGCATGAGCACAGTTAGTAGATGCCAGGCGATGGGGTGTAATGGGAACTTAGAGTTTAATGGGAACAGAGTTTCAATTTAGGTGGTGCCAGTGGTAATGAATTCACCTGCCAGAGCAGGAGATGCTGGTGATGTGAGTTCAATTCCTGGCTCTGGAAGAGCCCCTGAAGGGGGAAATGGCAACCCACTCCAGTATTCTTGCCTGAAAAATCCCTTGGACAGTGGATCCTGGTGGGCTACAGTCTATGGAGCTGCAGAGAGTCAGATTTGACTGAGCAGGTACCCGTTTCAGTTTAGGAAGATGAAAAATTCAAGAGATGGATGATGGTGAGTGTGGCACAGCAATGTGAATGTGCTCAGTGCCACTGAACTGAGTTAAATATGGTTAAAATAGTATGCTTATGTTATGTGATTTTTACCACAGTTAAAAAAAAAAAAAACTTTAAAAAGACATGATTACAGAGGGTGACAGTAACAGAGAGACCTCACACATAAACAGGAACATAGACTTTTATCTACTTTCCTCAATCAATTGCTAACCCCTGTAACAATAATTTCCCTAAAAATATACTAACCCTGAGATACACAGGGACCCACAGATGTAGTCTCCATAGGGCAATTTATTCTCTTTATACAAGTTCCCCACTTTTCTAACACTATATAGTTTCCATACTATGCAATCTCTGTATTTGGAACTGCCTGTTTTCATATCTGCAGTCTCTGACACATAGAACGAGTGGTTTTGGCCAAGTGTATCACTGTGTTACAAACAAGCACAGCTTGACATGAACCTTTATCCTCCAGGACTAGAGGCAGGATAAAGAACTGCCAGCAACGCACTGAACCAAGAAGCAGGCTGAAGAGGGAGTAGCACTTGACATTCTAAGATATGAAATCAGCCGCAGAACAAACTAAGCCTGGAAGAGCTGAAAGTGGCTCACATAGGGATTATGGATCTTCATCTGCTAATTCTGGCAGGAGAAGATGGAGGGCTGCTGCAGAACAACCAGAAGTGACCTCTCCCTCCTAGAGTACAGTGTCTGGGAGGTTCCTACAGCAGTCAGCAGAATCACAGAGAGAGGGAGTATCAACCTTCAGATAGTTGACTGAGGCAGTGTACACCAAACAGCGCTTCAGTAGAAAGAATCAAAAGGAGTCCACTCAAACAGATCTGTCTTTCAAGAATACATAATTTTAAAAAAGCATCTCCCTGGGGCTTATTAATAGAAAGATGAGGCGATTGACTAAAGAAAGTTGGAGCAGGTATTGAAAGAATCAGCTTGATATTTTAAGTAAAGTCACAGAAAATAATGACTAGAAACAAACTAGGAAAGGCAAGAAAAGATAATATGTTGAGAAAGGATTCTTTTGGTACCAATCAGCCAAAAATAGAGATTATAGAGATACTGGAGCAGCTCGGGAACACCAGGTCTGGGGTGGACCTGAGCAGGAAGAAGACCTTGGATTAGCTCTGTGAAGACTGCAGCTCTCATCCTTCCACTCCTGACCCCAACCCCAACTGCAGCGCCCCCAACCCCCTTGCATCCACTTCATTCTGCTTGCAATGCATGTGGACCAATCCACATGGCATGGAAGGCTGCAGAAACGTGCAGGGTTCACAGTTTAAAGGTCCAAGGACCCAGAGACAGCCTAACTGATCTCTTACCCTCAAGGGGTAAAGGACTGGTATTTCCCACCTTTCGTCCTCTACAAACCAGCCAGCCTAGTGAAGGAATAAGTAATTCATGGAAAGGAATAGGCCTGGGATGCAAAAGAGTCCAGGAAAGATGATGAAAAAGGATGAATGAAAAGGTAGCTGAATGAGATCCAGAGAGAACAGAAAGGAATTCCATCACTAAATACAACTTTAGAAACAGTTTGCAGAAGAATGAGACTGAGAAAAAAATATAGTTATGACCCAAACTTGAGTTTGCTCAGTATGAATTAGAATAGAAAAGGGAAATTATAAGTAAGAGCAAAAAGATTTAATCTCTTTTCTTTGTCTTTTAGAATAGTTTTTTTTTTTTATTAATACTTCATTTTCAGAAGTCCTTTCTTGCTGGTTTTCCTCAGTTTTTACATATCAGAACTTTCTGAGTTGAATAATTATTTATTTTTATTTTTCTTGTTTTCAAAATTTTCCAGGCTGTTAATTTGCTTCTATGTATAGATTTGGCTTCATCTCATAAATTTTGAAAATAAGTTCATCATTTGTTATTTGATTTCAGATGAAGATACAGTTAAAATTTCACAATTTTTCTCCTTGGAAATGCTTGTTAATTCTTTGATATATTAAATTCTAGACAAAGACAGTGACCTGTATGAGATCCAGCTTTTCAGATTTAATTTTCACTGGGGTCTTAACATTTTGGTTTTGTTTATTAATTCTGAGCATGTAACAGGTTTGTAAGAAAAAAACAGAAATATACATGTACTCAACCTTGTTTAATTATTCAAATTCTCTGAGCTTTGTTTTTATTTTGTTAATTTTGCAGGGAGTGTTGGCCTTTTATTTTCTAAGCTCATCAAAGGCTGAAGGAGTTCTTTAAAAGACCTCTGTGACAATTGTAATTCTATTTTTCTTTGTAGAGTCTGATATAGTTATTTGTCTCATAAAGATCTATGACTGTTAATTTTCATGAAGAATATTATCTCTTAGAGTTATTATGAAGATTAAATAACACAATGCTTACAAAGCACTTAGTCAGTAATTGGTATATGGCAAATGCTCTATAGATGTTAACTATTATTATCATTTCCTAAATCAGTAATTTCTGCTTTTATCTTTATTAATTTCCAGCTCCTGTATTTTTTCTCTTTCTTAAATTGAATGGCTATTCCACTTGTTTTAAATCTTTCTTATTTAATAGTGAAATCTATTAAAGCTGTGGATTTTCCTTTAGCTATATCCTGTAGGTTTTCATATAGGTTATTCTTATGTTTATTATTAATATCTCCAAATAACCAGAAATTTTATATTTTTCCTTGATTTTATTTCAGTCCAAAGTTGTTGCCATAAAATGTGCATTTCTTGGATCAGTTAAGATTTACTCTGTGACCAAATACCTATCCATTAAAAAAATATTCTGTAGACATTAAAAAAATTACTTTTCTAAGTTTTTATGATGTAGACTGTTCATATATCACCTTGTATTCTTCAAGTCTTTATATGCATCTATAATTTTGTTGAGTTAATTACTCAATTTTGTGAGATAAGTTTTACATTCTTTCCCTCACCCCTGTGTTATATCTTGACTGCCTGTAGTGTCTTCAAATTCCTTAAAACCATAAATATTTTTTTACTCTGTTGCAGCTTCCTGAGTTGCAGTGGGAATATCTCTCCTGATTCTGACTCATTATTGATAAACTCTTCTCTCTGTGTGGAAGCTTGGAAGATTTGCTTTTTATCCTTAAGAGTTTCACGAAACTATGCAGCAGGTGGGCCTGAAGTTTTCTTACTTGGTCTGCATCACAGGAACCCAAAGACTGCAGACTTCAGTGATCAGTCTTCTTCCCTCCCATAATCCATTAGCCAGACATATGTATTACCTCAGTTGAGGGTTAAGAAGAGAAGAAATCAAACACTGTATCAATGCCTGTTTTCTCACATCCCACCGTAGTGTACAGGAAAATATATGATATGATTGCATGGTAATAAACTAGCGTGTCTGACTCTTTGCTATCCCATGGACTGTAGCTACCAGGCTCCTCTGTTCCTGGGGTTCTCCAGGCAAGAATACTGGAGTGGGTTGCCATTTCCTTCTCTGGGGATCTTCCCGACCAAGGGATATAAACCTCCCCTCCTGCAAGTCTCCTGCATTAACAGGCAAATTCTTTACTATTGCAGCAACTAGGAAGCCCCATAATAAACTAGGACTAACCTCAAAAGATAACTGCTCTTCTATTTCTAGAGGTTTCTCTATGAAATTTCTATGAAAATTATCTATGAAAGCAAAACCTCTTGATTGACTCTTTCAAAGTCAGAGTCATAATTTTTCTTAGATGTGCCCCAACATTTAATTGGTCTCTTACTAGCATCTCTAAGAAATAGTGTTGTGCAGTCTTTGTGGCTTTGGTGATGCAGATGGGATCTTGACAGAGACCTGGTTTGGGGGAAGAAGAAGGATGAGGATCTCATAAGTGATTCTTAGGAAGCTGTTATTTAAAGATTCATTCAGTTATCTAGGGGTATATTTCACAACTACCTTATTTTGAAGGATTTACCATGAAGTTTTACTTCTATAAATCCTTGATGGATATCTTCCTGAAAAAAAAGTCTATAGCCACAGTGGATCCAAATGTTAGCTGATGCCTCATCTATGGCTTCTCACTGGAGTTTCGTGTCTTCCATGTGGCCAAAGTGGCTTAGCAGTAAACAATCCACCTGCAATGCAGAAGCCGCAGGAGACACAGATTCGATCCCTGGGTTGGGAAGATTCCCTAGAGGATGGCATGGCAACTCACTCCAGTATTCCTGCCTAGAGAATTCTCAGGGACAGAGGAGCCTGGCAGGCTACAGTCCATGGGGTTGCAAAGAGTCAGACCCAACTGAAGCAACTTAGCACACACGCACACACATGTGGCCAAAACTCTCCTATAGCAGCTAAGACTTTATGGAAAACAACCTCTTGAGATTTTTTAATGTCCTTCCTGAGAGGCTTTCAAGGCTTGTAAGATAGACTGAAAAATGGTGGGACCATACAATGGCTTAGATGTTGCCCTTCTTCCTTGAGTCCTACACACACTACCACTCCTCCCCTTCCACTGAACCAGCCAAACATCTACTATTTCCCAGGTTCCTGCTCAAACTACACGCAAATTTTCCCCTTTCACATTAAATGTAAGTGAATATTGTTGTAGCTGTTATCTGCCAGTGAATGGAAACTTCACCCACCCAAGATGAATATTGGTCCTAGCTTGCACATTTAGGCAAACCTATGGCAAACGATCAGATGGGAGAAAAGCTCTCCTTTCCTGATTACGCCCCCTTCCCCAGTCATACAATCAACATGGCAATAAGTGCTGTCTTTCTTTTCATAGTTTTTTAATGAAGAGGAAGTAGAGATTGTATTCTGTCTTTAAGCCCAGTTTCCTGTGCTTGGCTTGCCGCCACCTCTCCAATCTCTCCTCATTAAAAAGCAGTGAAGAGAAGGGCACCATCTATTGCCAAATGGACTACTGGATTTGATACCTTTCATTTCTGATTCCCACAGACTTCTCTTTCCCCATTCCTGGCCTGAGAGGGTATCCTCCTGCCTTTTCCAGAATGTGCTATGTCTGTCAGTAGCTCATCCTCCTCGCCAAAATGGTCAAGAAATGAAGGATATGAGCTTTTATCAGACTTACAAACTAATAAGTTAGGCTGCTAGAGTTTCGTGGATGCTGGAAAAAGACACAATTCTGAGTCAGAGACAAAAGACTTTGTTGCTCAAGTAAAGAGCAAGAGCCAGAAAATCAATGTATGCTCCTGTTTCCTGAGCCCCTAGTCCTCTGGGGTGTCTCAAAGAGAGCTAGGAGATGCACGCACGTGCATGCTAAGTCATTCAGTCATGTCCAACTCTTTGCAACCCTATCGACTATAACCTGCCAGGCTCCTCTGTCCATGGGGATTCTCCAGGCAAGAATACTGGAGTGGATTGCCATGCCCTCCTCCAGGGGATATTCCCTACCCAGGGACCAAACCCACATCTCTTATGTCTCCTGCATTGGCAGGTGGGTTCTTTAGCACTAGCACAGCCTGGGAAGCCCATGAGATACACACAGTGGGCTGCATTACAGAGGTGGAATGCATGCTTAGCATATGTGCTCCTGAGGAAGGCACTGTCTCTAATTTCCAAGGCTGTCCTTCACCCAGACACCCTTAGAAAGATAATCTTCCACCAAGGTAGCAAGTACTTCTGCTCTCAAGATATACAGAAATGCAAGAAGTCACAGAGCATTTTCTCCACAAAAGGAAGTGATTAAGAAGAATTACTCTAATAAACACATTGTTGTGATGCTTTCAAAATATAAATCAGCTCATGTTACTTTCCTACTCCAGTGACTACCAGTCATGTTTAAGAATAAAATCAAATTCCTAACAATGGCCCTTGAGACCTGACAGTCCCTGGCCCTGGCTGTGTCTCAGACACCATCTTTCTGAATGTCAGCATTGTGTGTGCTAATTTGCTTTAATCACATCCGACTCTCTGTGACCCTATGGAATGTAGCCCACAAGACTCCTCTGTCCATGGGATTCTCCTGGCAAGAATACTGGAGTCGGGTGCCGCTTCCTTCTCCAGGGGATCTTCCCGACCCAGGGATCAAACTCGTGTCTCCTGTGACTCCTGCATGGCTGGTAATTTCTTTACCACTAGCGCCACCTGGGAAGCCCAGATGCCAGCATTCTCTTCTTGCAATACATGGACACCAAAACACTCTCCCATCTGGATGTCTGATGTTGCTGGATTTGCACGACTCTGTCCTTTCCTCATTGAGGTCACTGTTGAGATGTGACCTCCTTGGAGAAGACTTACTTGAACACTCTGAAGTTACAGTTCATTTTCGATAAATCTTCTCCTCATATTTTGCAGCACACTTACCTCTACCTGTCAAAGCCAAGTCCATTAATCTACTATCATCTACCCTTTTAGACTATAACCTCTCTGAAGCTAGGGCCTTTGTCTAGCATGTCCCCGCCTTAGGTCAGAGCCCACCAGTCACTTGACAGTCCCTCAGTTAATAATTGTTAAGTGAAATATCATATTGTCAACTTCTTTCTGTATTAAAAGGACTGTTCATTTGCTTATATTTCATAAGCCAAAATATAGTGAATTGGGCCCTAACATATCCAGAAACAGAGACATTTACAAAGATTGATTCCTTGTGAAAAATGTTACTTTCAGTTTCCCAGAGTGTGTTTATCACTGCAGATGGCGGTCCACGATGAAGCTCAGAGGACATGTCTGGACTACTGTAGTCACACCCGAGCTGGTCTCTCTCGACATTCTTGCTACTCAACCACAGACTCCCTAGAGCATTGAGAATCATCTTATTGCTATAAAGTATGCATCATATCATGCCCCTCTTTCAAAATCTTCGATGCATCCCATCACATTTAGAACAGTTTCTAAAGTCTTATGATGACCCTCTAGACTATATCCTAGCAGCTTGCTGTCAAAAAGACATTGTTTAGGGTTGACAAAGCAGCTGGAAATTTAGGAGAGAAATCCTGGAAATGAGAGAGTTGCAGGAGGAATGACTCACAGAGTCTTAACATAAACTCCCTCCAAATCCCTGGATAACTGCAGCTACACATGTGTGGGGATTACTGCATGGGGCTTGGGAAACTGCAGACAGAAATGAGAGAGGAGTCTGTCTCAGAAAAACAAAGTCCACTGGGCAGAACTGTGAGCCTGTGGCTCCTTCAAACTTCAAGACAGGAGATTGCTATTCACAAAATGAGACATTTCATGTTGATTAAAGTGCCCATATATTACTAATATGGGCTTCTCAGATGGTGTAGTTGTAAAGAATCTGCCTGCCGCTGCTGGAGATACAAGAGATGTGGGTTTGATCCCTGTTTCGGGAAGATCCCCTGGAGAAGGAAATGTCAACCCCCTCCAGTATTCTTGCCTGGAAAATCCCATGGACAGAGGGTTGCAGTCCATGCAGACAACAACTGAGCACACACACACACACACACACACATATCACTAACGTATTACAGTTATAGAACAGCTTTAAAATATATGAAGAAACAGAAAAAAAGGAATGAATAGTTGAATCTACAATTATAATTAAAGATTTTAATCTTCTTCTGTTAGTAGTTGATAGACCAACCCTATGAAAAATCAGTAAGGACGTAGAAGATCTAAATGACTGACCTTGGATGGCCCTAGAGACTGTCCTACAGAGTAAGGTAAGTCAGAAAGAGAAAACAAATATTGTGTATTAATGCATATATGTGGAATCTAGAAAATGGTATAGATCTTATTTGCAAAGCAAATAATGAGAACCTACTGTATGGCACAGGGAACTCTACTCAGTGCTCTGTGGTGACTTAAATGGAAAGGAAATGCAGAAAAGAGGAGATGAATGCATACACGTATAGCTGATGCACTTTGCTGCTCAGCAGAAATTAACATAACATTATAAAGCAACAATACTCCAAGAAAAATTAATTTAAAAAATAAAGTAAAAGAAAATAAATGATCGACCTTCACCAAATTGACAGACATAAAACATCACACTTAATGACTAAAGAATACATAGTTTTTTCAAATGAACATGGAATACTTACCAAGTTAGGTCACATCCCGGACAATGAAATAATTCCCAAATTGATCTTAAAAGATGGGCATTTGTGAAGTATGTCCCCTGACTATACAAGAATTCACTTGGAAAGCAGTAACAACACCCTACCTAGATAGACATAAAATATTCACAAATTAAGTGTCCCACTTCTAATTAATTCATGGGGCAAAAATACGTGCTGTGTGCTGTGTTAAGCTGCTTCAGTCTTGTCTGACTCTGTCAACCCTATGGACGGTAACCCACCAGGTTCCTCTGTCCATGGGAATCTCCAGGCAAGAATGCTTGAGTGGGTTGCCTTGCCATTACCCAGGGAATCTTCCCAACCCAGGATTGAACCCACGTCTCTTAGGTTTCCTGCATTGGTAGGCAGGTTCTTTACCACTAGCACCATCTGAGAACTCCGGGGGCAAAAATATATTACAAGGTAAAAAAATGTATATATTTTGAACAAAATGATAAGAAAAATGTGTCATCAAAACTGGGAGATGGGGCTAACATAGTGCTTAGAGGAACTGTGTAATTATAAATGCTAATATTAAAATTTTTCAGAGATCTCCATCTCTCTCATTTGCAGCATGAATTCCCAAATCCATGGTGTGATACATTAGGCTCTTGTGACCTGGCTGTGTCTCAGATATCTGATCATCCTCAGACTCTCTTAATGGAAGACTTATGACTCCTTCTCAACAACATACCTTTGTGGCATTCTTTGTAGTTATCCTCTGCATAGAAAGCTTGCTTTATTCTCTTATTTCTTTTGTTTTTAATAATTGTGGAGGGGCAGCACTGCAAGGTATGTGAGAATCTTAGTTCCCCAACTAGGGACGGAACCCATGGCCACGGGCTGGAAGCTTGATTGGCTGTTTTATTTCTTAAACTTTTCTTGCAAAATTCAGCCCAAGCAATGTCTCATCCATGACCCTTCAGGCTTTGCAAAATGCCCTCTATTTCTTTATTTTTTTGCTTCAACTATAGCAGCAGAAAACTTTTTGTTTTCTTTTGCACTGCTGCAGAGATAGGATGAGCACCTCAAATTCACTGGAGAATTAGTCTTCCTGACATTAATTTTATATTTCCTCATCACCCTTTTCATACTTCCTTTGCTGTATGCCTTGTTTTTTTTTTTCAACCTTTGTGCTTATATTAAAATATTTTGAGGTCTTATGTTATCACACATTGCAATCCAATCTGTTTGTACCTCCCTTTTTATTCTTGTCTGTGAGAATTGAATTCATGAAGGCTTCATAACTTCTTAAACATATTAGACTCTTTCAGAAATTCATGTTTGGTGGTCAAGTTTACTTTAGACTCTTTCATAAATTCGTGTTTGGGGGGGGTCAAGTTTATTTTTCTCTAAATATTTTTGCACTCTCTTTTTCTAACATTTGGGGTACCAAGTGTAATACCTCTATATGTTCACTTGCTGATTATCAAGGACTCTAAGATGATCTTCAGTTCAGTCAGTTCAGTCACTCAGTTGTGTCTGACTCTTTGGCACCCAGTGGACTGCAGCACACCAGGCTTCCCTGTCAATCACCGATTTCAGAGCTTTCTCAGACTCATGTCCATTGAGTCAGTGATGCCATCCAAATGTCTCACCCTCTGTCATCCCCTTCTCCCCCTGCCTTCGATCTTTTCCAGCATCAGGGTCTTTTCCAATGAGGCAGTTCTTCGCATCAGGTGGCCAAAGTATTGGAGCTTCAGCTTCAGCATTAGTCCTTCCAATGAATATTCAGGACTGATTTCCTTTAAGACTGACTGGTTTGATCTCCTTGCAGTCCAAAGGACTCTCAGGAGTTTTCTCCAACACCACAGTTCAAAAGCATCAATTCTCCAGCACTCAGCTTTCTTTATAGTTCAGCTTTCACATCCACACTTGACTACTAGAAAAACCATAGCTTTGACTAGATGGAACTTTGCTGGCAAAGTAATGTTTCTGCTCTTTAATAGGCTGTCTAGGCCTCCCTGGTGTTTTAGACTGTAAAGCGTCTGCCTGCTATGCGGGAGACCCGGGTTTGATCCCTGGGTCAGGAAGATCCCCCTGGAGAAGGAAATGGCAACCCACTCCAGTACTCTTGCCTGGAAAATCCCATGGATAGAGGAGCCTGGTAGGCTACAGTCCATGGGGTCCCAAAGAGTCAGACATGACTGAGTGACTTCAAGTTCACTTTCACAGGTTGGTCATAGCTTTTCTTCAAAGGAGCAAGCGTCTTTTAATTTCATGGCTGCAGTCACCATCTGCAGTGATTTTGGAGCCCCCCCCCCGCCCCCAAATAAAGATGACCTTACTGCTGCTTTTTGTTTTCCTGAGATTTTAACATTTCTGTTTTGGTAACTAAGCACGTTTTTCTTATTGATAAGAATTGCTGCAGAAATGTGCTTCTATTGGTTATTAAGTTCTAATTTCCAGGAGATACAAATGATACCAAAACAACTTAGCTTACCTTACAAGTTCATTAATATTGAGAGCTACACTGAGATATGGATTCCAAGCAGACCCACGTTTGGTATCCTTCAAATTAACATTTGCTCAATATTTGTTCAATGTTTACTTGGTTGGGGATGGGGTGGATGGGATGAATAAATTGACTTTATATGAATTAAAATGTCTCAATCTTTATATTCAAAATTATGTATTAAATGTGCCATCTATAAGCTGTTTTTTTTTAACTTTTAATTTGGAAATAATTTGAAACTTAAGTGTTGCAAGAAAAAGAATCATACATAGAATGCCTGGACAGCCTCTACCCAACTTCACCTTTTCTTAACATTTAGCACCATTTGCTTTATTATTTACCTTTTAATCTATGTATTATCTATCACCAAATGCATCTAAAATCTGCCAATCTAATCTCTCCATCCATCTAATTACATAATACTTTCCTGAACCCTTTGAGAGCAAATTTCATACGCTATGACCTCTTATCCCTAATACTTTAGGTGTATTTTTTTTTTAAGTACAAGGATGCTCATTTATGTAACCCCATACTGTAATATATTTAAAGTGAAAGTGAAAGTGAAGTCACTCAGTCGGGTCTGACTCTTTGGGACCCCATGGACTGTAGCCTACCAGGCTCCTCTGTCCGTGGGATTTTCCAGGCAAGAGCACTGGAGCGGGTTGCCATGTCCTTCTCCAGAGGATTTTCCCCACCCAGGATCAAACCTAGGTCTCTCGCGTGGTAGGCAGACGCTTTACCGTCTGAGCCACCAGGGAAGCCTGTAATATGTTTAACTGTTCAGTTCCTCATCTGTATTCCAGTCTGTCAACTGATCTAACAGTTTCCCATATAACATCACTTTTCCTCCAGCACAGGATCACTCTAGGATCTAGTGTAGCATTGAGTTGTCATGTTTCTTTAGCCTCCTTTGATCTGAAACATTTCCACAGCTTTTCTTTATCTTTTAACAACATTGATATTTTTGAAGTATAATTCCCCATTTAAGAAACAGAGCACCCTTCATTTTTTATTTATCTATTATTTCTTCACTATTAGATTGAAGTTATACAGTCTCAGTTGAAACATCTCACAGAGGATGCTATATCCTTCTCAAGATGTCATATCCATCTGCCTTTCATTGGTGGTGTTAACTTTGATGATTCTATCAGTGTGTTGTCTGAGTTCTCCATCAAAGAGTTATTATCCTTTTTTTTCCCTTGCAAGTAATATCAATCTGTAGGAAAAATTTTCAAGTCCATGCAAATACCCACTTTTCATTAATTTTCCCCTCTTGATTTAACTCCCATTGAAGATTTTTGCCTGAATTAGTCTTTATTATGTTGGCTGCAAAATGATGATTTTCTAATTCTTAATCATACCGTCTACATTTACCAATTGACTCCCAGTATTCTCTAAGGGAGAGCTCTCCTTTGACTTTTCTTCCCTCCCTTTCTTCCTCCCTTCTTCTTGCCTTCCCTCCTGCCTCCGTCTTTCCTCTCTTCCTTTCTCCCTTCTTCCACCCTCCTTCCTGCCTTCTTTCCTGCCCCCTCCACTCTGTCCCTCCTTCCTTTACTTTGCTATCTACTTATTATTGTCATGGACTCATGGCTTTCTACTTTTCAACTGTCTGTAACCTATTACTTTCCCTTTGTTATTATGTTGCTCCTATTTTTAAAGGTTTTTCTAGTTGAAGCCACTTTGTGTTGGGACCTGTGTTCTTATGACATGCCTCCTGGAGTGCTTTCTTACTTTCTGGAACATGGTTCTCCCTGTTTTTCACTTACCCATTCTGCCTCATTCTAGAATCAAACTCTAATATATCTATCTGGGCACTAGGTCAACCGACTGCTTCTGGGTGTCTTTGCTTCTAGGAAAACTAAAAAGCGCATGCATTTATATAGACATATAAACACACATATGTATACTGGGAGATATTGAGGGCACGAGGAGAAAGGGACAACAGAGGAAGATGGTTGGACGGCATTGCTGATTCCATGGACACGAGTCTGAGCAAACTCAGGGAGATAGTGAAGGACGGGAAAGCCTGGTGTGCTGCAGTTTGTGTGGCCGCAGATAGTCAGACACGCCTTGGTGACTAAACAAGAACAATAATTACACATACATGCATATATACACACAAATGTATGTGTACATATATATATACACACACACTCCAATACACACACACACACGGGTTAGAAATCTTGAGTTCCTATGGGGTTGCCACCCTATTACTGGTTGGTGTGTCCCTTCTCTTACTTGAGATCACAGTCACATAAACATGTTTGATAACTTGCTCAGTCTTGCGATATACCTAATAGAATGGCTTCACTTATATCCTTACAATAAACAAATCTAGAGAGAGTTCAGAATTTGTTCACAGCTTTCTTTCTCACCTGACCTATCTCTCTGCCCGACAGGACATATATCAGATACCATGTTCATTAATAACTTAGATTAGTTCTCTTCCCTTTTCCAGTCTGACTGTGTTATTTATTTGAAATAGATCATTGTTCATTTATTTCTATTTTCTCTAATATTAGGAACTACTTTATTACGACTACTGATTTAATTTGACATTTCAATTACTAACAAACTGAACTTGCTTCCAGAAAGCCAAAATGCACAAAAACTCAGAGAACTGTCACTCCTTTCGGCAGCTCCTCCGCTTCAGTTCCCTCCACGCTTGAGGTAATCAACCTCATTCTCTGTTAGTTTACCCGTCCTGAGTGGGTAAGCTTTTTTAAAATGTGGAAATCAGTAATATGTATGCTTTCTTACTTCCTCTTTTTTCTTGAACAAAAGTAGCATACTGTCTATGCTGTTTTGCATTTGCGTTTTTCACTTCACAACACCTAGAAATCACTGCTTATGCTCTCACAAAACCCTTTATTTTCTTTTAATTTTTTTAAATTGTGAAATATAGTTAATTTACAATGCTGTGTTAGTTTTAGGTGTACAGCTAAGTGATTTTTGTCCATATATATCCTTTTCAAATTTTTTTCCATTATAGGGTACTCAGTTCAGTTCAGTCGCTCAGTTGTGTCTGACTCTGCGACCCCATGGACTGCAGCACACCAGTCCTCCCTGTCCATTACCAATGCCCAGAGTTTATTCAAATTCATGTCCAGTGAGTCAGTGATGCCATATAAACATGTCATCCTCTGTTGACCCCTTCTCCTGCCTTCAATCTTTCCCAGTATCAGGGTCTTTTCAAATGAGTCAGCTCTTCACATCAGGTGGCCAAAATATTGGAGTTTCAGCTTCAATATCAGTCCTTCCAATGAACACCCAGGACTGATCTCCTTTAAGATGGACTGGTTGGATCTCCTTGCACTCCAAGGGACTCTCAGGAGTCTTCTCCAACACCACAGTTCAAAAGCATCAATTCTTTGGCACTCAGCTTTCTTCACAGTCCAACTCTCACATCCATACATGACTATTAGAAAAACCATAGCCTTGACCAGACAGACCTTAGTTAGAAAAGTAATGTCTCTGTTTTTTTTGTTTGTTTGTTTTTAACTTTACAATATTGTATTGGTTTTGCCATACATCAATGTGAATCCACCACAGGTATACATGTCTCTGCTTTTTAACATGCTATCTAGGTTGGTCATAACTTTTCTTCCAAGGAGTAAGTGTCGTTTTAATTTAATGGCTGCAGTCACCATCTGCAGTGATTTTGGAGCCCCCAAAAATAAAGTCAGACACTGTTTCCACTGTTTCCCCATCTACTTGCCATGTAGTGATGGAACAGGATGACATGATCTTAGTTTTCTGAATGTTGAGCTTTAAGCCAATTTTTTGTCTCTTTCACTTTCATCAAGAGACTCTTTTGTTCTTCTTCACTTTCTGCCATAAGAGTGGTGTCATCTGCATATCTGAGGTTATTGATAATTCTCCCGGCAATCTTTATTCCAGCTCATGCTTCATCCAGTCCAGCATTTCTCATGATGTACTCTGCGTATCAGTTAAATAAGCAGGGTGACAATATACAGCCTTGACATACTCCTTTTCCTATTTGGAACCAGTCTGTTCCATGTCCAGTTCTAATTGTTGCTTCCTGACCTGCATACAGAATTCTCAAGAGGCAGGTCAGGTGGTCTGGTATTTCCATCTCTTTCAGAAGTTTCCACAGTTTGTGGTGATGGACATAGTCAAAGGCTTTGGCATAGTCAATAAAGCAGAAGTAGATTTTTTCTGAGACTATCTTGCTTTTTCCATGATCTAACAGATGTTGGCAAGTTGATCTCTGGTTCCTCTGCCTTTCCTAAAACCAGCTTGAACATCTAGAAGTCCACAGTTCATGTACTAGTGAAGCCTGTCTTGGAGAATTTTGAGTGTTACTTTGCTATCTTGTGAGATGAGTGCAATTGTGCGGTAGTTTGAGCGTTCTTTGGCATTGCCTTTCTTTGGGGTTGGACTGAAAACTGACCTGTTCCAGTCCTGTGGCCACTGCTGAGTTTTCCCAATTTGCTGGCATATTGAGTGCAGCACTTTCACAGCATCATCTTTCAGGATTTGAAATAGCTCAACTGAAATTCCATCACCTCCACTAGCTTTGTTCGTAGTGATGCTTCCTAAGACTCACTTGACTTCACATTTCAGGATGTCTGGCTCTAGGTGAGTGATCACACCATCATGATTATCTGTCACGAAGATCTTTTTGGTAGAGTTCTTCTGTGTATTCTTGCCACCTCTTCTTAATATAGGGTATTAAAAGATGTTAAATATAATTCCTTGTACTATATATTAGGTTCTTACTGTTTATTTATTTTACACATAGCAGAGTGTGTATGTTTATAACTGCATAGTACTCCTTTGAGTGTTTGTGATATGGTTCATTAAACCAACTCTTATGCTTAGACACAAATTATATCCAATACAATAATATAATTACAAAGTACTGGATGTAATTTGTGTTTCTATAGTTTTGTGTTTAACTATATACATAACTATATTTGTGTATATAGTTAATTATAGTGAATAATCTTGTGCATATGTATATTTTTTATTTCTATAGTTGGAGGGGTATTTACAGTAATTCTTAGAATGTTAAATGAGTATGTGGTTTTGATAGATATTGGCTAATTCCACTTTGTAAGTATTTTGCCATTTTGCATTTCCACCAGGAATGTATGAGAATGTTAGCTTTTCAACATCATCATCAGAAGAGTGCATTGTCAAGCTTTGGTATTTTTTGCCAGTCTAATGGGTGAGAAATAATATTTTTGTGTGATTTTATTTGACTTTCTCTAACTTGAATTGTTAAGACATCTTTTCATATGTGCAAAGGTTATTTTAATATCTATTCTTGTGACTTGTCTGTTCATGTCATTTGACTTTTTTTCTGCGACATTTTCCCTCTTTTCTTCAATTATATAACTGTTTTGTATGTTAGGGAAATTATCTCTCTCTATACCAATTTTGCAAATATTTTTTCCCTAGTTTGTCCTATCTTTTAGGTTTGTTTATGGTGTTTGGGCTTTGCTTTTTGTTTTGGGAGGTTTTGCCATACAATTTTTAATTTTATGCAACTTTATGTAAACTTATCATTCTGTTTTGTGGCATCTGGACTTTTGTTCATAGTGAGAACGCCCTTCCTTTCACTCAGATTAAAGAAGAATTTATCCACATTCTCTTTTGGTCCCTATAGTCATGTTTGCTTCCAGACCTATGATTAATTTGTTTATTCTTGTATATGATGCAAGAAGTGGATTTAATTTTATCTTTTCTCAAATGGCTATCCAGTTATCTCAATACATTTATTAAAAACAAAGCAAAACCTTTGTTCCAGTAAATGCAGAAACGCTTGTACCAGACACTGGGATTCTGTACATAGCACTATTATTTCTGGATTTTCCATTTTATTCCTTTGGCTTTCTATCTATTCACATGCCAATATCATACTGCTTTAATTATAGATGCTTTGCTGTATGTTTTATTATCATTAGTCCTCTCCCTTCTCTTTAGTATTTTTCTAGCTAGTCTTTCATATTGCTTCACGTGAACTTAAGTACAAATTCTTCTAACTTAGTTTAGAAAAAAGGCCATTGGTATTTTTATTAGAGTCACACTAAATTTATAAACTAACAGAGAAGAGGCATATTAATATTGAAACAACCAATCCTAGAACATGGAATGTCTCTCATGTCTTCAAGAATACCTTGCTTTCAGTTGTATTTTATAGGTTTCTTTACATAGGATTGGAGTATTTCTTGTTAAATTTATTTCTAAATATGTTTTGCTGTTGCTATCATAAATGGGATTTTCTTATCCATTAAAAAGATAACATTTTAAGAGTCTGGAAATTCTCTTTTATCTAAGTTTCTCCAACACTAACCACAGGAATCTGTATTGTGCATAGATATAATTATAAAGTCTAGTTACAAATAATGTGAATGTTTGTTTTCTCTTGGCTTTCATGTCTGTAAAAATTTTCTCATTTATCTGCATTTTTCAGTTTGAATTTTCAGTTTTCTGAGATAGACATTTTTGATAATAAGTCAGTGTTCTGGTAAAGCCTTGTATAATATCACTTGTTATGAACTTTAGCTAACTATCCCTGGCACTCCCTGCCAACTTGTGCATCACAGCCAAAATTAATACTCAGAGATAGGCCCATGTGGGTGAGGAATGCTTTTATTTTCACCAACAGCAGGACCAAGTTACCATTTATCAGTTATGTACAATGTTCTGCAGAAACCCTTGTTTCTGGGCATCAGCGTTCTAATTTAGTGCAGCAATTTATATAGATTGCCAGCATATAGATTGCCTGATTTGCCTATTTTTAAAAATCTGGCTCTTTCTATGATCCTACTTGGATACATTTTAACCATAGAATGGTGCTCATACTTCTACTTCTCCATTTATCTACTAGCTGACATAATGAATAGTTTAAAAATAGTCCAGTACAGCAAGTTGGAGGGGACTGCAAACAGACTCACTCAGCAGTCTTGGTTTCATTATAAATTCTTCTGACAACCAGTTACATGAACTTAATTTTTTTTAAAACAATTTTTTTTGCTATAAAAAAGTTATATTTATTTATTTTTGTGGGGGGGGGGGTGAGGGCCTCAGTCAGAACTGGACATGGAACAACAGACTGGTTCCAAATAGTAAAAGGAGTACATCAAAGTTGTATATTGTCACCCTGCTTACTTAACTTATATGTAGAGTACATCATGAGAAATGCTGGGCTGGAAGAAGCACAAGCTGGAATCAAGATTGCCAGGAGAAATATCAATAACCTCAGATATGCAGATGACACCACCCTTATGGCAGAAAGTGAGGAAGAACTAAAAGCCTCTGAATGAAAGTGAAAGAGGAGAGGGAAAAAGTTGGCTTAATGCTCAACATTCAGAAAACTAAGATCATGGCATCCAGTCCCATCACCTAATGGGAAATAGATGGGGAAACAGTGGCTGAGTTTATTTTGGGGGGCTCCAAAATCACTGCAGATGGTGATTGCAGCCATGAAATTAAAAGACACTTACTCCTTGGAAGGAAAGTTATGACCAACCTAGATAGCGTATTAAAAAACAGACAAATTACATTTCCAACGAAGGTCTGTCTAGTCAAGGCTATGGTTTTTCCAGTAGTCATGTATGGAAGGGAGAACAGGACTGTAAAGAAAGCTGAGCACCGAAGAATTGATGCTTTTGAACTGTGGTGTTGGAGAAGACTCTTAAGAGTTCCTTGGACTGCAAGGAGATCCACCAGTCCATCCTAAATGAAAGCAGTCCTGGGTGTTCATTGGAAGGACTGATGCTGAAGCTGAAACTCTAATACTTTGGCCACCTGATGCTAAGAACTGACTCATTTGAAAAGACCCTGATGCTGGGAGGGATTGAGAGCAAAAGGAGAACGAGGCGACAGAGGATGAGATGGCTGGATGGCATCACTGACTCAAGGGACATGAGTTTGGGTAAACTCCGGGAGTTGGTGATGGACAGGGAGACCTGGTATGCTGCGGTTCATGGGGTGGCAAAGTCGGACATGACCGAGCAACTGAACTGAAGCATCATTTAGTATCTTAATTCTCTGACCAGGGATCGAACCCACTCTCCCTGAACTGGAAGGTGGAGACTTAACCACAGGGACGTCTGATGCAGATCCAGTTAGGTGAATGTAAAAGAATTATTTCATCTTTTTTATTCTGTTTACAAAGCTGTTAAATAAAGGGATTGACTTGAAAATTACCAGTGTGGAGTGACATGCTTCTTAGATTGAAATCGTGAGCATGTTTATCATTAACAAATTCTCCTTTTGTCTTTGTGACCAAAAGAATATAAAGAGATAGCTCTTAACAAACTGGTGAAACTGTTCTAATGAGAAAGAATTAATTCATGCCTGTTTCATAATCTCTTAAGACTTATGGGCAGATTGAACAAATGAATTACTTTGGTGTACCAGAGTGAATCACCTCCCACTGCTCCATTTCCCTTATTTACACGCACACATACACACACACATGCACACACAGACACACGGAGAGTTAGCTTACATTCTTGTAGCAACATCAAATGAAACTATCTCTGCTGACATGCAGGAAATAGACTTTTCTCAGATGAACAATGAATTTCAAAACTATATAATATGCTATTCAATAAAGAAAATCTAATCCTTATCATTCAACAAGTCTGTCAATACTGTTTAAAAGAATGATGTAGAAAAAAACCTTTTTATTGATATACTAACCTCCTCTGACCTTGGAGATGGAGATGGTAACCCACTCCAGTATTCTTGACTGGGAAATCCTCTGGACAGAGGAGCTTGGTGGGTTACAGTCCACAGGGTGGCAAAGAATCATATATGACTTAGCAACTAAACAACAACAACAACCTCCTCTGAAGTGTATAAAATGCATATTTTTTTCTGAAAGGAGACTTTTTAAATGCGCATCCTTCATAATTAGTAACTATTGTGAATCTCAAAGGTGTGAGAGACCCTGGCTATAGCATTCAGTCAAACTTCAGCATGTAAGCCAGGTCATGTTTGGTGCAGGCAAAATGAAAGGAATAATCAGTCTTTCCCAAAACACAGCGCCCTGTCACAGGAAGGCATCATCTCCAATCACTGTCTGATCTTATTTGAGAGCACCAGGCATTTCAGATTACCGGAGAGAGAGTTTATTTTTTTTCCCATAAGTCCCATTGCCAGAATTTAAAACCCAAATTGGATTATTAGAACATCACTGCAAAATCCTGGGGCTGCATATTTTGAAAGGAAAAACAACAGAAATAGAAAAAGCAACAGAGGGATGCCTCTTAATTCTCCTTACACACGTTAAATATCACTTTGCTTAGATTCCTACTTTGAAATAAGAAATAATGTCAAGGTACAGCTGTAGCCCTGAAAACTAGCTCTAAGGATTTAAGAAGGTTTTTACTTTTGCTCATGGGGACTTTTGTAAAGCACTTTTGGTAAAGTCTAAAAGACTTGATAGCATATTGAAAAGCAGAGACATTACTTTGCCAACAAAGGTCCGTCTAGTCAAGGCTATGGTTTTTCCTGTGGTCATGTATGGATGTGAGAGTTGGACTGTGAAGAAAGCTGAGCGCTGAAGAATTGATGCCTTTGAACTGTGGTGTTTGAGAAGACTCTTGAGAGTCCCTTGGACTGCAAGGAGATCCAACTAGTCCATCTTAAAGGAGATCAGTCCTGGGTGTTCTTTGGAAGGAATGATGCTGAATCTGAAGCTCCAGTACTTTGGCCACCTCATGCAAAGAGTTGACTCATTGGAAAAGACTTTGATGCTGGGAGGGATTGGGGGCAGGAGGAGAAGGGGACGACCGAGGATGAGATGGCTGGATGGCATCACCGACTCAATGGACACGAGTTTGAGTAAACTCCGGGAGTTGGTGATGGACAGGGAGGCCTGGCGTGCTGCGATTCATGGGGTCGCAAAGAGTCGGACACGACTGAGCGACTGAACTGAAAAGACCTGATGCTGGGAAAGACTGAAGGCAAATAGGAGAAGTGGGCAACAGAGGATAAGATGATTGGATATCATCACTGACTCAATGAACATGAGTTTGAGCAGATTCCAGGAGCTAGTGAAGGACAGGGAAGACTGGTGTGCTGCAGTCTATGGGGTAGCAGAGCTGGACATGAGCTAGCAACTGAACAACAAAAATACAGGGGCTGTTGTATAATGAAGTAGTACTGTGTTACTGGCCTTCAGAGTTTTGTTTCTTTTTTAAATTAGGGTAGTTTCTTTTCAGCCTTGTGTTAGTCTCTGCTGTACAACAGAGTGAATCAGCTATATATATACATATATCCCTTCCCTCATGGACCTCCAGATCACATAAATGTTTCATCTCCAGAATCCTGACCCAGGTTATGTGCTCCTAACACTGTCGCATTCCAGTTAGAACCGCTACAGGCCACCAAGAATTCTGAGGCATGTTATAAAAACGGAGCCATCCACACATATCTGGAGCTGTGGCATAATGTCAACAAAATATGCCAACCTATGAACAAATGATTTAGTCTTTATCTGGACTATCTTGGTGTTTATCATAACCCATGGCAGCAGAGGAAGCTCGTCAAATTCTGAGATTTAAAAGTCTTCCTGGGTTCAACTAAAGGTGCTGTGGGATTTCCATTTCGGTTTCATTTTAACGACATTTTTGTGCCTTAAAAGAACTAAAACAGGAAACTTTCTGGGAAGGAAAGTATTTGACCGGGAGAATTTGTCTTTCGCTGTCACGGTCTTCGGCTACCATTCAGCTAAATGTTGTTTGGAATAATATGGCCTCACTGCCCTATCTCCTGTTGAATTGCTCAGACGGGTGGAAGATTAGAGAGGGGCGAGGTGCCGGTATTATCTGTGCGAGCCCTCCAGGGGTCACGCTATACTAACAAGGCCGCCCCAGTCAGGGTGACAGAAGCCAGCTGCTGCCTCGCCCAGCCTCCACCGTCAGAAGGTTCCACTTACTGCAGGGCTGTGTCTCCAGAGATTGTGGCTTCTAACCCGTTTTTTTTTTTTTTCACCTCTAAAAGAGTAGCTAGCTCATCATCTTTGTCCTCGTGTTTTAGGAAGGACCTGCATGTGAAACCACTTACCTGTTTAACCCTCTGAACTTAAAGAAAATGTATAATGCCACTTAAAATACCTAACCTCGAGCTCTGCCTTGTCTAGTAGGAGGGTCCTAATGAGCCATTTATCAAGAAGGTAAATATTGGATTTTTTTTGAAAGAAGAGTATTATTTTATTTTTTTAAACTGAAATGGAAAGTTAAAACATGAAACAAACTGACATGTCATTTTCATTTCTGTCTGTACTGTTACCTGGGTCATATTTTGGTTTTCTAAATCCAGGTGTAAATGGCGAGTCTTTTTTTTTTTTTTGTGGTTATAAGAATGTGAATATTGGATTTTTCACATTTGTACATTCACAGCCATGAGATTTGATGTGACTTATTTTCCAAATTGCTTTGTCTCTATTTATCCTGGGGAAAAGACATACTCTGTGTGCACAGAGGGCTGTGCATCTTTACTTTAATCTTCAAAGACTGACTTGGCATTTTTTTTTTTTTTTAAGGAAAATACTTCCCTTTCTTCCACTGAGGGCTCTTTATTCATGATAATCACTTTTTTCCCTCCTAAAGATGGAAAGAAAATTCCCAGGCTTGTTTGGCCCAGGGCTGCTTCTGAAAGACCAGTACATGGCCAGAAATGCTCTCCTTGGTTTTCATCCTTGTTTTGGGGGTGGAGTGGGGTTAGGGAATGTCAGTCTTGGGTCAACAGAACTCAGAAACTGGGATGAGGATTCAGCCAGTAGAGGGAGCTAGGGCTACCTCACAGCTTTACAGGGTAGAGCAAGGACACAATAATTTTTTTTTTTTGAATGAGGTTAATTCTTAATGTTACCCTGAGAGTAAATTTTTGTACATTGCTTTTCCTATAAAAGTGAAGAAGTAATCAAAACCATTCCGACCCTTTGAGGAGAATAAGAGATCTGAAAGTAATATATTTGTTTTATAGCCTCTAAAGAGTGAAGCATTTTTAAAAAGACAAATAGTTTTTATAATTATGTTCATTAGACTGCTATAATTTAAAATATTGTTATAACAAACTTACATTTATATAGAACTATAAGAAAGAAACAGCATTTATAATGGGGCTTAGCTCAAAGGAGACAACAGATTTGAATATTTGTTACATGTTTGGTATTTAAATGGTCTTGCCAGGTTAACACATGACATAGATTTCTCTTCATCGGTGAGTGTATTTGCGCTGCAGGAAAAGGGCAATGAAAACATTTTTGGTGCCCTATTTTTTTAATTTATCAGCATTTGTAATTATAGTTAAGTGTTTCCAAAACAGGGCCTCAATCTATGAAAAGTCCTGCATTTATATGATGCTTTTAACTTTTCAAAGTATTTTTATATGTGCTATCTCATTTTAAAGTAGATTTGACCCAGCCCCAATCTATTAAGGAAGTGACCCTTTCAACCCAAGAACACTCTGGAAATTTTTTCGCTAGACTTCTTGGCTATCATTGTAAAATTTAATGAAAGTCATGGTGATACTAAAATTCCCATCAACGGTATAAAATTATCTAAGTAGAAGGTTTACAAAAAACTAGTATATTTACTATCCAGAAGGCTTTTTCAGTTTTATTTCAATGAATTTGAATTTATCCATTGTGTTTAGAGTAATACTGTCAAGAATTGTAGTATGGTGACCACTGTTGAGAATTTCATAGAATCAACAAGTGTTGTGAGTATGTCCAGACTTGCCCAGATAATAGTAAAAGTTTGAGATGTCATTTTTTTTATTATAGTTTCTATTTCTTTTTCATATCGGTTTGTCATTTAACACTGTTGATTCTGCCTTCCCATTATTGAGATGTTGTTTCTAAGGATATTTTTTAGACTATGATAAATTCTATTCCCTGAAGACTTGTACCATGTTCTTTGTGAAATGTGTGCGCCCTCCACGGTGTCTTAAGAAACAGTGGCTAGTCCAGCACTGTTTTTGATTGTGTAGATTGCTGTTGCTAAGAGACTAGGGGTGTCTCTTCTGGTTCTTGTCCATCTTCTGGAGTAACAAGGGCATTATGTGAAAGGCCAGCAGAGATATTAACTCTGTCAGAGCTGTCGATTCAATTCTGAATAACCATTCAGATGCGTGTGACTGGGCGATCGTGGGAGTAGCCAAAATTCAAACACGAGGATCCTGGATACAGTCAGTAAAAATCAGTTGGTTCAACTGGGCTCACATTTCCTGGGGAACATTTTTTCCAAAAGCTTGAGCCAAGTTTGAGATAAAAAAGCATTATTATCATCTTCTGAAACTAAATTAGCAGGAATCTGGGTTGTTTCCTTGATAATTCCAGACTCGGTCTTTATATTCATGATTTGCTTCTTTTTCTAAGTTTGTCACTCTTAACAAATATGAAAAACTTGTTTTTATGTGATTATGGGTAGCTAATTCGTAGGAAAATATTGTGTTCTTTTTTTCTTTCTAATTTAGGAAAGAAAACTGGAGCTATGAAATGTGAAGAGCGACCTTTGCCAGGCACCGCATCTTCATCAGAGTATTGCTTTTTACATTTTAAATCTATCTGGACATTCTTTGTTGGTTGAACTTGAGGAAATAAACAATTGTGGAAGAAAGGTGAAGGGTGTCCTTGTAAGTAAGTACTCATCTTAGAAAAACAGATTTATTTTACATTTACATTTTTTTTTTGCTAATTGGGTTTTAGTGCCAAAATTGAAGTATTTTCAAATGATAAGATTATATTTATGTTATTGTTATTTTCATAAAGCCAGTGATAATCATATTCTATCTGTCTCTGTAAGTTTCTACTTCATAGGTCTGTTATAAGGATTTAATGTAATATGTAAAAATATGTAATATACAGGAGTTGTCACTTACTATGGATATTTTATTAAACGTATTCAAGGAATCTTTGAGATTCAGTACAGCTGCAGGATAGAGACTGAAACACAAAATAGAAAAATACCTGTGTGCTTTCTTGCATACGCAGTTGTGTCCAACTCTTTGCGACCACATGGACTGTAATCTGACAAGCTTCTCTGTCCATGGGACTTTCCAGGCAAGAATACCAGAGTGGGTTGCCATTTCCTCCTCCAAAGGCTCTTCCCGACCTAGGGACTGAGCCTGCATCTCCTGTGTCTTCTGCATTGGTAGGTGGATTCTTTACCACTGTGCTACCTGAGCAGAGAAAAAGACTATTCTGTACAAATTCTAAGATATATTGCTTGAAATCAGCGAATTGTTTGGTACCCTTTTACTTTAATAGAGGTCATAAATTTAAAGATAAATTATATGCAATACTTTTGAGATAGTGCTTTGCCTTCTACACATATTTGTTTCCAAGTCCCTATAAATCTGAAGTAGGCATTTAGGTCTTACTGAATTGAGAAACTTGAGGCAACTAGAGAGGAAATCAGTTGTTTCATTTCATGGGTAAGTTAGTCTCAGAATGGCTGTCAACGTAAAATTTCCTAACTTTAAGCTTCTGTTTCCTTCCACAGTTCATTCAATATTTAGTTCCTAATCATGAAACCTCACAGCATCAATTCTTATTATAAGATTGATTCCTTATATCCTGCTGAAAATTTATAAGAAGGCAGTACTTGCAATGGAAAGGCAGATAGATGCCTGGGGCTGTATGTTTTTCCCCTGTGATTCACTCCAAGGAATTTATTGAGCATTTACTATGGGGTCAGGGCGCATACATGGTAGAGAAACAAAACAGACAAAATATCTATTTTCCTGAGCTTATCTTCTGGGGAGAGGCGAGAAGGTAAATAAGGTAAAACAAGGTAAATAAGTAAAATCCCCCCAAACCTAGAAGATGCTGAAGATAAAAATAAGACAGGAAGGAGGATAGGGAGTGTTAGGTGATAGAAAAGCTGCAACTTTACACAGGGTGGCCTGTCAAGGTGTCTCCAAGAACTGCATTTGAATCAAGATGAAGGTGAGGGGGAGCCATGGGGAGCAAGAGGAAGAAAGCTTTGGGCTGAGGGACCCCATTTCCCCAGATGGGAGCCCACAAGTTGTGCTGGGTGCCAGGTGGCCCACTCTGTGGGTAGGAGCTGAACTCAGAAAGGAGCAAGGCCAGCCCGTGCGTGTTACTCAGTGTGAGATGGGAAGCAACTGCAGGGTTAAGGGCAGAAAAATGCCACAATTCAATGTGTTGCTTTTATTCTTTTTACATTTCATGTGTTATTTTACTTAAAAAAAAAAAAACTTTTTGTAATTAGATTTATTTATTTTTAACTGAAGGATAACTACTCTACAATATTGTGCTAGTTTCTGCCAAACATTAGCATAAATCAGCCATAAGTATACCTATGTCCTATAGTACCATCATGGGCTATAGGGTACATCATTGTGAATGGACCTACTGAGATAAAAACAGAAGCAGTAAAGCCAGTTCAACGGGGTGATAGATGGAGGGTCCATGGAGTAGCGCAGAGGCAGTGTAGTAATAGAGATGATAGATAATTGGTAATAAATTTATTTTGGAAGTGTAAGCTCGTGGCAGACATCACAGGCTATCCTTTCACATCTCCTCTCTCCTTCCAGGGCATATCGATACCCAGCTAGAAACTGCATCTGCAAGCTTCCTTTGCAGATAAGAGCATCCACTTGATGTGGCTCTCACCAGTGGATGGGAAGTTGAAGTGCTCTGTGCCAGCTCCTAGCTGTCCTCACCAAAATGGTAGCCCCACATTTGCCTCTCATCTTTCCTCCAGTCTTTTTGGAAACAGTGATGACTGGGCACCTTGGGACATGTTGAGCAAGTCAGATCTGCCTCTGTCTCAGAGCCCTGAATAATTACTATCTTTCTTGAAATTTTACATGGCAAAGAACCAACTTCTAAAGTCCTTAAGCCTCTATTTTTCAGTCTCTTTATTAGGGTAACTTAGCCTACACCCTTGTAGAGGCTCATAGGATGTGCTGATGGATCAGATGTGGATTTGAGAGGAGAGAAGAGGCAAGGATGATTCCAAAGTTTGAACTTGAGTTTGGGTAGAAAGCAGTTGCCCTTTACTGAGATTTAGCAAAGCATGGGAGGAGTGGGTTTCTAGGTGGCCCTAGTGGTAAAGAATCCACCCACCAATGCAGGAGACATAAGAGATGGGGTTTTGATCCCTGGGTCAGAAAGATCCCTGGGAGGAGGGCATGGCAACCCACTCCAGTATTCTTGCCTGGAGAATCCCTGGTGGGCTACAGTTCATGGGGTCGCAAAGAGCAGACATGACTGAAGAGACTTAGCACAGCGCAGCACACATGGGAGGAACAGGTTTGGCAAAAAGATTGAGAATATAATTTGGGGCATGGCACATTAGAGATGTCTTTTAGACATACCTTTTAAAAATAATTTTTCAATAGCCTAATGAATGCTTTTTTAAAAAACTAAACTCTCTGAATGCACTAAGTATTGTATAAAACTAAAAAGAGATTCTTTTCTCTCAAGGGGTTTGCTGTTTAATGTAGGTCATTTATGGTCCATGTCAGATCAAAATTACGCCCCACATTAGGAATTTTTAGAGAGAAACTCATTCAAGTTTTAATGGTAGTGACTTTATTACTTAACCTTCTTCATATGAATCACTCTGCTAGAATCCCATTATGTTTGCAGTGATCTCAAAATACAAATATTTATCAAACATACACAGATAGAATACTATGTCTCTTTTTTATGCACAAGCCAATTTTATATGGCTGCATGATCTGACTTTTGTATAGCTGAGTATAAAGGTTTTTTTTTTAATAAAAAATAATTTTAAAGAGTTTCAGTCTACTCCAAAGAAGTGATATCACTGTTTTCTATGTTTCTCATCTTTGTCTTTTCTGTAATTGGCCTTACCCAACTGATAACAAAGTCAAAGCTGGGTGTCAACAAGCAACACAGGGTCAGCTAGGAAATGTTTTTGGCCATATTAGGCCCACTTCTTTTCCACATCCATTGATCTTCTTCAGGTACATTTCATTCCATTTCTGAGCAGAATTCTTTCAAAATCCAAGACTACCACCCAAGTCTTCTCCCTCATCCACTGAGCCCTGCTTGGAGCCTGTCTCTGGGCCTTTTGAAGCCAATTCTTCTATCTATCTCTTCTTCATGAGTACTTAAGTCAGATACTTCATCCCCTCTCACCATGCTCCTGTTTCTTCTGATATAAACATCATACAATTTGATAAGCTATGAGATTCCAAATCAAACTACATGATTAAAAATATAACTTATTTTTAGACTTACTATCTCTTTTTAAAAATCTCTCACCCAATTTCTATGAATGTGATAGTTACCTTCTCCATTTTCTGCTGAGGAAATAGGCAGTAAGAGATTGCTAAGAAATTTGCTTCAGGAAAAAAGGTGTGTGAGTGGAGGTTCAAACAAAATGAGGTTCCAGTTCTTCTCATGTCACCAACATCAGCTAGTTGAGGGGTGTTATTCTATGGTGCCCCCAAAACACAGCAAGCAGGTACCAGCCAACTCACCTTCCTCTTCATGCAATTGTTGTGAGATATATATATATATATATATATATATATATATATATATGTTGTCGTTTTATATATATATATATATATATATATATATATATATATATATATATATATCATGTCCTATATCTTCTCGGTGGGACTGAAAACTCCTTGAAGACAAGGACTGTGTCTTCTAAATTTATATCACTTCATAATCTTTCAGAAAGGGTTGATATAGCCAATACCTAGTAAATACTTGTTGGTTGAATGTTTAATAATAATCTGAATGATTATTAAGTTTTTAAATACTTTTCTTGGTCTGGTCTACATTTTCTGTGTTATTTCTCAAGATGGGCTAAAGCAAATAAACAAACAAACAAAAAGTTTACAAAGTCAGTCAATATATAAAGTAATTTTTTTTCTACACTTGTAGTATTTAGGATAAAACCTAAAATAACTGCAAAATAAAATCAGTAGAACCTGA
Organism: Ovis canadensis; assembly: GCF_042477335.2. Taxonomy (NCBI): domain Eukaryota; kingdom Metazoa; phylum Chordata; class Mammalia; order Artiodactyla; family Bovidae; genus Ovis; species Ovis canadensis. The sequence continues at coordinate 107,287,771 of NC_091246.1, forward strand.
ATTATTATTTCCTTGGTTGTCAATGTCATTGCTCCAGGGTTGATCCACAGAAAGCGGGAACTGATCTGCATATTCCAGCAACATTCAACACACCTTTTGAACTATTTTAATGTTTTAGCTTCTCATTGGCACCTTCCCTTGCTGGGGAGCTTTTACAAAATGTGGTACTCATTGCATCTCAAGAACTTGCTTCCTGTGCCTTGATCCAGAGGTATTTTAAATTGTATTATGAGCCAGGAATAGAATGGTTTTGGGTCAGAAATCTGCATGGTCTGAAAGCACGGTGTGAGTAAACTGGAGTCCTTTTTGCCAGGATGGATGAACAGCCTCAGCACAAGGTTCTCAATAGAAGAAGCACTAAAGCTATGTTGGAGTCTATTCTTCCCTCCCCCAGTCATCTTCTCATAGGACTGTTGATGCTGTTGTTATTGTTTTTAACCCAGTTCAGTTCAGTTCAGTCACTCAGTCGTGTCCAACTCTTTACAACCCCATGAACCTCAGCACGCCAGGCCTCCCTGTCCATCACCAACTCCCAAAGTCCACCCAAACCCATATCCATTGAGTCGGTGATGCCATCCAACCATCTCATCCTCGGTCATCCCCTTCTCCTCCTGCCCTCAATCTTTCCCAGCATCAGGGTCTTTTCAAATGAGTCAGCTCTTTGCATGAGGTGGCCAAAGGATTGGAGTTTCAGCTTCAACATCAGTCCTTCCAGTGAACACCCAGGACTGATCTCCTTTAGAATGGACTGGTTGGATCTCCTTGCAGTCCAAGGGACTCTCAAGAGTCTTCTCCAACACCACAGTTCAAAGCATCAGTTCTTTGGTGCTCAAAACTGGAGTCCTTTTTGCCACGATGGATGAACAGCCTCAGCACAAGGTTCTCAATAGAAGAAGCACTAAAGCTATGTTGGAGTCTGTTCTTCCCTCCCCCAGTCATCCTTCTCATAGGACTGTTGCTGCTGCTGTTATTGTTTTTAACCCAAGAAGGAGATAAATTTATTGTTTCCCACAGGGAGCTCTTGGTTAAAGTTTCTCTATCTCACTGCAATCCAGCTGGTTGAACTCAGCAATACTGTCGGAAACATTTTATATCCTTTTATATCCATTTGTTTAATGACCTCAAAGATATGAAATATTGCCATTTTCCATAAACTGGCACTGGGTTTTGGCCATATGTATGTATTAATAAAAAAATATCTTACACTTAACACTTTCTTGGGAACTTTGCTTCCTGGCTTTATTGTTATTTATTCAAGTTTATTCAGTTTAGCAGAAATAGTATATTCTGAGCAAATTAAAATAAAATGAACTTTGTACTTTAACAAATATTGTGATGAAAGAAAATAAACTCAGAGTAAAATGACAGATTTGAAAGCTACCATAATAAGATTAGAAAATCAGAATTCAGAAGTTAGGTCTGCAAACTGTTAAATGGGGAAGAAGGATGCATAATCCCCATCTTCTAAATTCTTGGGTCCCCCACCCCCATCCTCATCTGGAAGTTGTCTTCTCTCTAATCTTTGTGTTCCCACCTCCCACTCTCCTGGAAATCTAAGCTAAATGTCAGGAATTGTTCTCCCAGAGCATTAACATTTCTAAGAGTCTGACTGAAATAGCCCTAAAGCTTAAGAAGTATGGTGGTGATTTAGTTGCTAAGTTGTGTCCAACTCTTTGAGATCCCATGGACTGTAGCACACCAGGCTTAATTGTCCATCACCAATTCCTGGCTCTTACTCACTCAGGTCCATTAAGTTGGTGATGCCATCCAACCATCTCATCCTCTGCCATCCCCTTCTCCTCCTGCCTTTGATCTTTCCCAGCATCAGGGTCTTTACCAATGAGTCAGTTCTTCGCATCAGGTGGCCAAAGTATTGGAGCTTCAGTTTCAGGATCAGTCCTTCCAATGAATATGCAGGACTGATTTCCTATAGGACTGACCGGTTGGATCTCCTTGCAGTACGAGGGAATCTCAAGAGTCTTCTCCAGCACCACAGTTCAAAAGCATCAATTCTTCAGTGCTCAGCTTTCTTAACTGTCCAACTCTCACATCCACACATGACTACTGGAAAAACCATAGCTTTGAGTATATGGACCTTTGTCAGTCTTTGCTTTTTAAGCCTGTCTAGGTTTGTTATAGTTTTTCTTCCAAGAAACAAGCGTCTTTTGATTTCATGGCTGCAGTCACCATCTGCCGTGATTTCGGAGCCAAAGAAAATAAAGTTTCTCACTGTTTCCATTGTTTCCCCATCTATTTGCTATGAAGTGATAGGACTGGATGCCATGATCTTAGTTTTCTGAATGTTGAGTTTTAAGGTAGCTTTTCCCTCTCCTCTTTCACTTTGATCAAGAGGCTCTTTAGTTCCTCTTTGCTCTCTGCCATAAGGGTGGTATCATCTACATATCTGAGGTTATTGATATTTCTTCCTGCAATCTTGATTCCAGCTTGTGCTTCATCTGGCCCAGCATTTTGCATGGTGTACTCTGCATATAAGTTAAATAAGCAGGGTGACAATATACAGCCTTGACAGACTCCTTTCTCAATTATGAACCAGTTCATTGTTCTGTGTCCAGTTCTAACTGTTGCTTCTTGACTTGCATACAGATTTCTCAGGAGGCAGGTAAGGTGATCTGATATTCCCATCTCTTTAATAATTTTCCACCATTTGTTGTGATCCACACAATCAAAGGCTTTAGCATAGTCAATGAAAATTATTAGGAAAGTTAAACACATAGTTACACAGAATTTCATAATCTCCTGCAGCAGGAGAGTGTTTCTGAATGGCTGTGCTTCAAAATTATCAAGAGAAATTTTTTTAAATATGCATTACTAATTTCTACACCTTCCCCCACCCCTCTCTGAAACTCTTATTCAGTGGGTCCAGGAAAGTACTATTAATAACACGGATTTTTTTTTTTTAATCAAGATCTTTCATGATGTTTCTCAACTATGGCCTGTCTTGGGAATCACTGAACTGGGGATATTTTCAAGACCTTGTATCTTGTTTGTTTGTTTGTTTTAGCACTTTCCTTCTAACATTTTCACACTATCTGGTGTAGTAATTACTTTCCTATATCTTGTCTCCCTGTTGCTTGTATGTTCCCTGAGGACAGAGTTGGATATTTCTAGTTTTTGTATACCATATAGTACCTTGCACAGTTTTTAGTGCACCGAAGATATTTAAAATATAAGACAAATTTAATTCCTTCTGTCTTCCATTTCGGTGCATCTTGATATTTCCTACTCACTTATCACTTGACCCCAAACCATGAATTCAGAACAATATTCAGTTCTTTTCCTCAGACACCAAACCAGGATAAAGTTAAGGGTAAAGTGAGCTGTTTGCCAAAATGCTACTTAGAGAATCTTTTGCAGATGAAACAATTCAGCCTAGCTTGAAGTGTTTTAGTATTTTGGTAACTGATTTATTCCCTTTTCTGAACAAAAATAGTAAGCTTGGGCAAATCTGAATATATTTATGGAAGCAGAGTATTTGAAAATGGGGGTCTTACAAAGCAAAGAATGTGTGGTCATAAAGCTCAAAACATAGACATGTAAAATCTTCTGTACAGGTAAATACACACACAAACACACACACACACACACACACACACACAGGAAGTTTAAATCTGAAAGATTTTTGAAATACTGTTGATACAATCTCCCTTAAATACAGCAGAGTCTGTTGCCACCTTATAACACATTCTGTGATCAAAAGCATTTTGATAAATTTTTAATATCTATAAAACTCTCATCTAAAAGTAGTCAAGTAATATTAGAATACCAAAACTATTGACAAATACTGTCACTTCAGAGCCCACTGAAATATAATTACATCCATTTTATGAGTTATTTTTTAATCTCCTAGTTATAAAAATAAGCAAAAGTACACAGAAGAATATTTCACTTTTAACATGTAACTACATTACCCATCGCATATTTGAAAAAGTGTCATAGTGAGTGTAAACAAACCATGTTCTATCAACATCCTTGGGGAAAATATAAAATGTAATGGAATTGTAGCTCTAAATATGTGCACTTTTGGCAAAATAGAAAAAATTTTTTTAAATAAGTATGGCAAATCACACAGTATTTTCAAGGTTTAAAAACCTGAAATTGTATTACAATGTTACCACACTCTGCCTTAATTTTATGCAACAGAGAAGTAGACTAATCACAAGAGTGATTTAAACAAAGTGTATATATTTTTTTTCAGCTTAAAATACAATATACATTTTCTGGGGAAGGGGAGGAAAGTGGCAATTTTAAACTTCCTTAGCTCAACTTCAGTCTGGTTTAGGAAATGTAGCGTTTCTTTGATTTTTAATTGTTCCTGCATTACTTGCAAATGTGACCACATGACTATAGTTTATGCTATTATGTTGTCAGGCTTCTGATAATGGTAAGGAATGTTTGTTTAGACTGTGTGGCTCTTCACTTTAATTCACTCTGGCTCCAGTGTGACCTGTTAAAACTGCTATCAATGGAAAATCCAAATTTCCCAGAAAGGCTTAAAGCAACAGCAACCCCTGTGAACCAAAATTATCTCCTATTGAGGCTAATTACCTTAGCACACTTAGGAAAGCACTGCTGTAGGAAATTTGCTGCCTTGCAGTCATTCCCCCTCTGTTAAGTGCTTTTAGTTGATATGAGGTCGTATATTTGCTGATTACGGCATCTTTTTAGTACCTTTGTAAGTGTGAGGCTAGATGCAAAAACCTGAAATGGCATATTACAGGACGTGTGCAGCTTTCCACGGTTATAAAACCTGTGCTTAGGGAACTGACCCCATTAGGGTGGGAGTTTTAAAGGGAAAAAAATTGCAAGACTTAAGTCATAAGGAATAAAGATAGATTTAGTAAATTTTAAAAGTTACTAATTTTTAACTTACATATAGCAAATAACATAAAATTTAATAAATAAGCAAGATGTGTTTCTTATCTTTTCTTACTATTTTGAACATAGCCTTACTCAATCCTTTAAAAAAAGCCACTTGGTATATTATTTAATGTATAAAATGATAGTTATTTTAATGTCAGTATCAAAAGTGCTCCAATGTGAATATAGTTGAGATTGTACCTATGCAGATTTGAGTTATTTAAACATACAATAAATTTTAGTTTATGCATTAAAATGATATAGATATTTTGTCATTTACAAAAACTTTCATAAAATGAAAAATAAAAAGTGAAAGTGTTAGTTGCTCAGTCTTGTCCTACTCCTTGTGACCACATGAACTGTAGCCCAAACCAGGCTTCTCTGTCCATGGAATTCTCCAGGCAAGAATACTGGAGTTGGTAGCCGTTCTCTTCTCCAGGGTATCTTCCCAACCCAGGGATCAAACCTAGGTCTCCTGCATTGCAGGGAGATTCTTTAACATCTGAACCACCAGGGAAGCCCCACCAAACTATACAAAGAGATGGTACTACTGTCAAAAAATCATGCATGCAGTGTATATCTCTCTAATGAATGATGCTTTAGGCTGTGCTATGCGTAATCTGTTTCAAATTAAATTAAACATTGTTTCCTACAAAGATGAAGAATTATTATTTAGAGATACAACTATTTCAGTTGTCTTTTAAAAAAGTAAAACTACATTTGTCACAATTTTGATTGCTTTTAAAGAAACCCTATTTCCCATGGATTTATATTAAAACATTAACAACTCCCTGATATCCTGCATAGTTGGCAGCAGAGAAAGGCTCTGAAGCTGGAGAGCAGGAATATGATTCAAACTCTGCCATGCTGGATGTGTGAGAAATTTTTTTTTGAAGTATAGTTGATTTGCAATCTTTAATGTGTACAGTAAAGTAATTTAGTGTGTGTGTATATATATACATATATATACTCTGTCCCTCTGCCATGTCCAACTGTTTTGCAACCCTATAGACCATAGCACATCAGGCTTCTTTGCTCATGGAATTCGCCAGGCAAGAATACTGAAGTGGGTTGCCATATCCTTCTCCAAGGGATCTTCCCGACCCAGGGACTGAACTCATGTTTCCTGCTTGGCAGGTGGATTCTTTACCAATGAACCGCCTGGGAAGTCTATATATATTTCAGATTCTTATCCCTTATGGGTTATTACAAGATATTGAATATAGTTCTTTGTGCTACAGTAGGTCCTTGTTGTGAATCTACCTTATATTTAAAAGTGTGTATCTGCTAATCTCAAATTTCCAATTTATTCTCCCCCTCTCCACTGAGTATGTGTGAGAATTTAAATTCAAGACATAACATCACATTCGTGGGGAAAAAAAGCATTGTTATTCATCCAAAAATACAAACCTGAAAATAGGAAGAGTTCTTCAGTTATAGCAGAAGATGAGTATCAACACCCTCTAACCTCTGATTCAACTCTTTCATGTCTTTTAATGTGACAAATATAATTCCAACAATGAGAAATATTGGTAGGATGGTAAAGCATCCAAGCAGGGAAGCCCACTGCATCCCACAGCTGTATTCTGCTTCCAGGGAGAGCCGTTGGAGACGTGAGTTTAACAGGAAAATCTCCACCTGAAAATGCAACTACTACACATCCCAACACATGTGTGACACTTTCCCATCTCTTTTATTTTTCTCCCCAGTGAATAAAAAGCAGGACTAATGACTATATTGCGCATGCTCAGTCGCTCAGTCATATCTGACTCTTTGCGATCTCATGGACTATAGCCTGCTAGGCTCCTCTGTCCATGGGATTTTCCAGGCAAGAATATCGAAGTGGGTTGCTATTTCCTTCTCCAGGGAATCTGCCACACCCGGAGATCGAACCCACATCTCCTGCATTGGCAGGCGGATTCTTTACCACTGAATTCCTATTCTTCACTAGGGAAGCCCCAATAACTATATAGCTGAAACTAAAATAGGAAACGAGAGACAGAAAAAGTAGTACATTGGGAGTAATCAAGATTTTCTTTTTTATGATTTTTTTTTCTCCAGCATCATCCCAGATCGGAATGGTGGATGTTCTGAATTGTAGTTATTCAAGACGTAATAGGCAGATTAACTATTCTACTGGCAGGTAATAGAGTGGAGGACCAGGAGGAAGGACTATCCCCTTGATTCTGATTCTGATGAGTAAAGGAATGCTATGCACAGGGGCTGGACAAGAATAATGTGAGTAATTGCCGAGGTTGTCCCCTCACAAAAGATCACAGTAATCTCCTGACTGCAATAAATTCCATGGATATGAAAGCAGTTCATGGATAGAACTAGCCAAAATCCATTACTGGATTATGCTCAGGGCACAGTGCTAAAGAATTCACTTGCCAGTGCAGATGCAACAGCAGGAGATACCGGTTTGATCCCTGGGTGAGGAAGAACCCCTGAAGGAAATGGCAACCCACTCCAGTATTCTTGCCTGGGAAATCCCATGGACAGAGGAGCCTGGTGGGCTACAGTCTGTCGGGTCATAAAGAGTTAGACAAAACTGAGTGACTGAACGAGCACACACACACACACACACACACACAGTTCTCAAACACATCTATCCTTTTCACTAATAACTCAAATCCTAGAATTCTGCCTGGTACAATAAATATTAAATGAGAGAAAGAAAGAAATATTTTAATAAATTATCATGAATGTTAACTTGGAAAAAATAATTTTTAAAAAATGTTTAAATCCATTTTAAAACCAGACAAGTGGGGCATTCTTTGCAGCTGCCTTAAAGGTAACTGAATGAGAAATTTTATGAGCTGGTTCTAAAGGCCTTCGAGATTCATATCTTTATCAAGAGGTTTAAATGTAAACTTGTGATTCAGTGCATGTCATTTTAAAGATATTTAATTCATAGCTGTAATTTGCTTTTAAAAAGATGGAAATGGATGAGCTGCATTGTGGGGGGGGCGGTTAAAATAGACTTTTGAAAGCTAAGGTGACTCCTCTTTTCATCTATTTACAGAAAAGTTAGAAAGAAATATCTTGAGATTTGCTCAGGGAAACAGTTAAAGCCGCAGGCTGTGAGTTGATGGGGTTTGGTTGTTCAGAGGGAAAGACATGTGTCGACAAATTATGAGGCTTTCCCAGCCCAAGTGCCACTTATTAAGAGTTTATGACCTGCCCACTGAGTGGCCAGATATAGTCCCCACCACCTTCCCCACACACTTGGTTATTGGCATTTTGACACCTTTTTTGCACAGCTGGAGGCATTCCTGACACTATCAATGTAATATAGCTGTTTCAGATCACAAATATTACTCATTAACCTTAGGGCAGAAATCTAACATAATCAAATATCCTTTGCTACCTAATTCAAGTCAGCCAGGGGCAGGATAGATAGGAAAAACATAATACAAACAATACATGGAGAAATGTTCAAGAAGTTTGTTTTTTTTTTTTAAGAGTTTCTCTGTTTTCAGAATCTGCCATCTGTCACAGTCTTCGGGTTATGAATTATTTTGCGAGCCATGTGCTTAAAAAGTGTTCAGAATATAGATGCTGTGATTCAGGGGAATTAGCAGAATGACTCTTTAGCAGAATGACTTTTACTAGGTTTTTGTTTTACTTTGTTAATATATTTTATTTGTCAATATATCCAACATATTTCATTTCTATATTTAACCAATATCAACTTTTTTCTTTTCACTTCATTTATTTATTTTTATAGAAGTATAGTTGATGGACAGAGGAGCCTGGAGGGCTACAGTCCATGGGGTGGTAAAGAGTCAGACATGACTCATTCATTCACTCAGTTGATTTACAATGTTGTGTTAATTTCTGGTGTACAGGGAAATGACTCAGTTATACATAGGTGTATGCATTCTTTTTTATATTTTTTTCCACTATAGTTTAGCCCACGACATTAAATATAGTTCCCTGTGCTATACAATAGAATCTTGTTCATCCATTCTACATTTGCATCTATTGGCTGGCCAAAACGTTTGTTCAGGATTTTCCATATGATGTTATGGAAAAACCAGAACGAACTTTTTGGCCAACCCATTACTAACCCCAAACTCCCGGTCCAAAAAAACATGGAACGCTTCATAAATTTGTGTATCACCCTTGTTCAGGAAATGCTGATCTTCTCAGTATCGTTCCAATTTTAGTATACATGCTGACAAAGTTAGCGTGACTTCTACCAATTTTTTTCCTTTCTCTAAGAAAATATTCACTATCTCAAGTACTACAAAAAGGCTTTTGGGAATTAAATATCCCTTTTCATCTCTCCTCTTTGACTTCCCAAAAGTTATCCTTTACAATCAAGTCAAAACTGAATGCCTTCTGTGTTGGACATATCCCTCTTCTGCTTAAAACCTGAGTCTCCCAGCTTCATACTTTTCAGTTAACTATTAATAGATTTTGAAAGAATTACTTGAAAGGTTTAAGGGAAACTAGACTGTTCCTAGCATTTACCTGACCGTTTGATGACTAGGACCAGCATCATGGTATCTCACTCACCTTACCCTACCCCCTGCTTTGTTGATGACAAGCTGTGAATCTTTAATTTTTTGCCATGCCGCATGGCTTACAGGATCCTAGTTCCCTAACCAGAGTTTGAACCTGGGCCCTCAGCAGTGAGATCATGGAGTCCTAACCACTGGACTGCCAGGGAATTCCCCAGATGCAAATTTTTCATAAATATGTCCCTACTTGGTAAACCTGTACATATTAAGCAATCAGAATTACTAACAATATTGAAGTTTAAAATTCTAAAACATGATTGTATCTAAAACAACATTGTCCCTAAAGATGCCTCCTCACTTTTGATCATTTAAGATAACAAAAGTAGACCTGAACATTTCAACAAACTCATCCCCCAAGATGTTTGTAGAATTTCATTTTGATAAAAAGAGTTCACGTCATGTTCTCACCCATAGCTCTTCATGACTTGAATTATGTTTAAAAAGCAATTGTCATTATTCAGATATTTTTAGTACAAATAGGCTGTTTTCTAAGCAGAGAAGATAAACAGGAAAGATAAAGTTATGGTCCCAAGGCAAGCATAATTTTCTTATTTTTTGAAATTTCAACTATTAACGAGGCATCTTGTCTTAGGGGCTCTTTGGAGATTACATTCATTATGTTCATTATATATTATCATAATAAGCTTGTGTGAATGTTGCTGAAATCACACTAAAGGACAATTCTTTGTCCTTTCTAGTGAGATATAAGATATTATCAGCAGTGGTGACAAGATGACAGCCCCTAGTTCCTTCCACCAGGGAGGAGCAAAAAGGCAAAGAGATGGGTGAGCCCAAGAAATTCTGGGGAAGCATAGAAAAAAGCCAGATACAACCCAAATTCTCCATCTGCTCTCTACTGAGGGCCACACTGTTAATGGTAGTGGGATCATCTCGCTTTCACCAATGGAAGTCCAAGAACAGATCCATTCCTTGGCAAATCATCCACCTTCCCAGCTCCACCCAGGGCCCTGTGAAAATGTCTAAGAGGCGTCCAGGTCATTTGCAGGTTGAATCTAGAGCAGCCCGTGGAGGCTGAACAGTCAGGCTTCCCCTACCTGACCTCAGGGAGTCACCAATGAGGTCCAATGAGGTCATATTTCAAAGTGGTTCAGGGCAGTATATAGCATGATCTTTCTCCAAAAATGTGAATGGGAAACAGACAAAAAAAAAAACAAATATTTTTTTCTCTGTGCCTCAATTCCCATTAAGGACTCTTGAGAGACTAATTATAGACAAAATGAATTAGCTACATATTTTTCTGCACAATTAAATGGCAGTGTGGGTAAATTTGTGTAAAATTAGAGTGTCGATGAGTCTGCTAGGATAGTAACATAGCCAGTCTTCAGGATGGAGGCCAGAACATCTTTGGATTTTTTTTTCCCCAAAGGCTACCCTCATACCTGAAAGAATCCAAGTGGCTCACGTGGACTCCATGGAGATATTTAATTTCCTCTCCTCTTGCTACTGCTTGTAGAACTTCTCTTCACTCAACCTCCATGGCCATGACGGGTTGTTCATGTTCCAGTCAACCAGTGTAGACCTTCCTAGTGAGTCATATCATCTCCTGATCAAGCCCAAGTGTAGCTTGCGGTTGAGAATAATGCCATCTTGCCCCTCAAGTTCAGGCCTGCAGCCAGGTTGTGTCACCAGGGTAAACCACAGGGCTTCCCTCGGTCCTTAAAGCCTGTTATTAAAAGTCCCAGTGCCGTTGCTCAGTTGTATCCAACTCAGTTGTATCTTTGCAGTCCCATGGATTATAGCCCACAAATCTCCTCCGTCCATGTGGTATTCCAGGCAAGAGTACTGGAGTGGGTTGCCATTTCCTACTCCAGGGGATCTTCCCAACCCAGGGATCAAACCCTCATCTCTTGCATCTCCTGCACTAGCTGTTTACCACTAGTGCCACTTAGGAAGTCCATTAAAGGTCTCACAGTCTTCACAACTAAGTTCTCCCTCCCTGATTGTGAATCCTGGAAAGGTGGCCTCATCCATTTAGTTTCCTAATTTCCCTCATTCAGAGAATTTATTATAAGTTTTCTCCAGGATGAGTTGGGAGATGTTTGCTGCTGATGCTGCTGCTAAGTCGCTTCAGTCGTGTCCGACTCTGTGCAATCCCATAGACAGCAGCCCACCAGGCTGTTCCATCCCTGGGATTCTCCAGGCAAGAACACTGGAGTGGGTTGCCATTTCCTTCTCCAATGCATGAAAGTGAAAAGTGAAAGTGAAGTCACTCAGTCGTGTCCGACTCTTTGAGACCCCATGGACTGCAGCCTACCAGGCACCTCTGTCCATGAGATTTTCCAGACAAGAGTACTAGAGTGGGTTACCATTGCCTTCTCCAGGGAGATGTTTGAGTAGACCCTAAAAGTACTCACCCAAAAGTGCAGTGTACTTTCAGTCTTCCACCCAATCAGCAGCCCAAGAAAAAAATATACACATCTGATTATTTCTTATTTCTTCATGAGCTTCCTGTCTATATGAGGTACTCCTGGAAAGCTTTTTATATTATCTTTTCAGATTTTTAATTCTTGTATCCTTTTGTTTGATCATTAACTCCCAAATCCTCTTTGATAGAATTCTTAGTGGGTCAATCTGGTCCTCATAGACATGAGATCTTGGGTCCTACCTCAACCCCACTCCCATATGTTAAGCATAAACTATATGCTAAACACTGCAGAAATTGTTGGACCTCCTAGGTGGTTCAGTGGTAAAGAATCCGCCTACTAATGCAGGAGATGTGAGTTCAATCCCTGGGCTGGAAAGATCCCCTGGAGAAGGAAATGGCAACCCACTCCAGTATTCTTGCCTGGGAAATCCCATGGACAGAGAAGTCTAGTGGGTTACAGTCCATGGGGTCACAAAGAGTCAAACATGACTGAGCGACTGAGCATGCACACACTAGATATATATTAGGCTTTCACTCTAACTTGAGGGACTTCCTAGGACTGAGTGGGAGGCAAACACAGAACACTGAACTCCAAAAGCAATTTGTACCCTCACAAAATTAATGTTAGAAATAGAAATTAATCCTCAATTCAGTGAGTGTGGGACACTTTAGTTAATTTGCTAATATTTTTCCCTTATTAAAATTAGAATAATCACCCCAAGTCTCTCCTAGGTCCTGCTCAAAACTGTTAACAATTCACCAAATTGGTACAATTTCTGAACTAAAGCTAAAGGTAGTTGGTCTCCTCTTTATATTTGGCCCATATTCAGAGACATCAAGAAACCAGTGAAGGGGGAAATATTCATGGCATCTATTGCCTCCTGGATTATCAACTAATGGTAGCATCGTTGATAGAACTAAATTAATTTGAAGGAATCAGAGACAAGTGGAGCTGAGGTCTGGTGTGTGAAAAATGAGCACTTTATCAGCTAAAGTACTCAGCTCCAGACTCCCCTACCTCTTAAGTACAAGTAATGTATGGCTGGGTTTTGGCATTGCTTTGCACAGTGCCCATCTTGTCATAATTAAAAATCTCTGAGAGACCTAAAAGCTGTAAATGGCCATCCAGACACTCACTAAATGAAATATTACCCACTAAAAAGGACTTTTGTGAATTATTCATTCTATAAAACACTAGATGGAATATGATTATCACATAGAGACATTTGAAAGAAGAACTGTGGTAGAGATGATCTTCCATGATGAACACACACAAGGTTCCTTCTATCTCTTTTTAGATATTTCAGCCTACTGAATTTGATTATATTTTAAAATAGAGAGTTGAGATAGTCACATTTAACTCCTCTACTCTTGAAAAGGCTTGCCAGGTGTCTCAGTGGTAAAGAATCTGCCTGCCAATGCAAGAAACGTGGGTTGGATCTCTGGGCTCAGAAATTCCCCTGCAGAAGGAAATGGCAACCCACTTCAGTATTCTTGCCTGCTGCTGCTGCTGCTGCTCCTGCTGCTGCTAAGTCACTTCAGTCGTGTCCGACTCTGTGCAACCCCAGAGACAGCAGCCCACCAGGCTCCCCTATCCTTGGGATTTTCCAGGCAAGAACACTGGAGTGGGTTACCATTTCCTTCTCCAATGCATGAAAGTGAAAAGTCAAAGTGAAGTCGTTCAGTCATGTTTGACTCTTCGCAACCCCATGGACTGTAGCCTACCAGGCTCCTCCATCCATGGGATTTTCCAGGCAAGAGCACTGGAGTGGGGTGCCATTGCCTTCTCCGATTCTTGCCTAGGAAATACCATGTACAGAAGAGCCTGGTGGGCTACAGTGCCTGACGTTGCAAAGAGCTGGACACAACTGAGCAACCATGCACGTATGAACCCTTGAAAAGAACTCATTTTGGCATGAGATGACATGATTTAAAATCAGTGATAGTGTTCAATTGTGAGAATTGGTAATTTTAACAACTTATTTTCAGGTCCTTTCTAATTTATGGACATGGCACACCAAAGCAGAAGCCAGAAATGGACTTAACCAGCCTGCCATCCAGTCGGAGCTGACATATGACCAAGGCTCTGCCATTCAGATCTATCAATGAAAGTCTTAGATTTAAAAGAAAATGAGGTGGGAGAAAAGATAGAAGGATACCGTGTCCAAGGACAACTTTGGAGTGACTGTCTTATGCTTCACTGGAGTCTTTGCTTTTGTCCATCTGATGGATGACTTCAAGGAAACTAGTGATAATTTTTCAGCTTAACTTCATTTATTTAGGAAATTAGAAAGATCTTTTTGTTTCATGTTTCTGAAAACTCTTAAAAAAGGTCCTAAAGTGATTCTTGCAAATAAATATTTCATGATTTTATTAATGTTGGAAAAAGTGCAGTTTTTAAAAATCAATAGGAATTCATGTGGATTAACCTTTAAAGAATGTTGGAAATTAATAAAATGTAGTTTAAATACATTTTTTGTAATTTATTTATTTTTTATTGAAGGATAATTGTTTTTACAGAATTTTGTTGTTTTCTGTCAAACCTCAACATGAATCAGCCATGGGTATACAAATATCCCTTCTTTTCTGAACTTCCCTCCCATCTCCCTCCTCATCCCACCCCTCTAGGTTGATACAGAGCCCCTGTTTCAGTTTCCCGAGCCAGACAGCAAATTCCCTTAGGCTGTCTATTTTACAAATGGTAATCTAAATTTCCGTGTTACTCTTTCCATACCTCCCATCCTCTCCTCCCCTTGCCCCATGTCCATAAGTCTATTCTCTATGTCTGTTTCTCCATTGTTGCTCTGTAAATAAATTCTTCAGTACCATTTTTCTAGATTCCATATATATGCATTAGAATGCAATATTTATCTTTCTCTTTCTGACTTACTTCACTCTGTATTGTAGGTTCTAGGTTCATTCACCTCATTAGAACTGACTCAAATGAATTCTTTATATTCCTTTTTATTCCATTGTGTATATGTACCACAACTTCTTTATCCTTTCATCTGTCGATGGATATCTACGTTGCTTCCATGTTCTAGCTATTGTAAATAGTGCTGCAATGAACATTGGGATACAAGTGTCTCTTTCGATTTTGGTTTCCTCTGGGTATATGCCTAGGAGTGGCATTGCTGGGTCACATGGTGGTTTTAGTCCTAGTTTTTTAAGGAATCGCCATACCATCTTCCAGAGTGGCTATATCAATTTACATTCCCACCAACAGTGCAAGTGTTCCCTTTTCTCCACACCCTCTCCAGCATTAATTGTCTGAAGACTTTTTGAGGATGGTCATTCTGACCGATGTGAGGTGATATCTCATTGTAGTTTTGATTTGCATTTCTCTAATAATGAACGATGTTGAGCATCTTTTTATGTGTTTGTTAGCCATCTGTATGTCTTTGGATAAATGTCTATTTAGGTTTTTCCCCCACTTTTGGATGGGGTTGTTTGTTTTTCTGGCATTGAGTTGTATGAGTTGCTTGTACATTTTGGAAATTAATCATTTGTCAGTTGTTTCATTTCCTATCATTTTCTCCCAGTCTGAGGGTTGTCTTTTCACTTTGCTTATAGTTTCCTTTGCTGTGCAAAAGCTATTAAGTTTAATCAGGTCCCACTTGTTTATTTTTGTTTTTATTTCTATTACTCTAGCAGGTGGATCATAGAGGACCTTGCTTTGATTTATGTCATTGAGTGTTCTGCCTATGTTTTCCTCTAAGAAACTTCTGCTTTCTGGTCTTATATTTAGGTCTTTAACCCTTTTTGAGTTTATCTTTGTGTATGGTGTTAGGAAGTGTTCTAATTTCATTATTTTACATGTAGCAGTCCAGTTTTCCCAGCACCATTTATTGAAGAGGCTGTCTTTGCCCCGTTGTAAATTCCTGCCTCCTTTGTCAAAAATAAGGTACCCATAGGTTCATGGGTTTATTTCCAGGCTTTCTGTCTTGTTCCATTTGGTCTATATTTCTGTTTTTGTGCCAGTACCATACTGTCTTGGTGACTGTAGCTTTGAAGTATAACCTGAAGTCCGGAAGATTGATTCCTCCAGCTCCTTTCTTCTTTCTTAAGGCTGCTTTGGCTATTTAGGATCTTTTGTGTTTCCATATGAATTGAGAAATTTTTTGTTCTAGTTCTGTGAGAAATGTCATTGGTAATTTTCTAGGGATCACATTGAATCTGTGAATTGTGTTTGGTAGTATAGTCATTTTTACAATATTGATTCTTCCTACCCAGGAACAGGGACTATCTCTCCATCTGTTTATGTCATCTTTGATTTTTCATTAGTGTCTTTTAATTTTCTGTGTGCAGTTCTTTTGTCTCCATAGGTAAGTTTACTCCTAGATATTTAATTCTTTTTCTTGCAACGGTGAATGGGATTGATTCTTTAATTCCTCTTTCTGATTTTTCTTTGCTAGTATATAGAAATGCAAGTGATTTCTGTGTATTGATTTTGTATCCTGCAACTTTGCTAAATTCACTGATTACCTCTAGTAATTTTCTAATACTGTCTTTAGGGTTTTCTATGTACAGTAGCATGTCATCTGCAAACAGTGATAGCTTTACCTCTTCTTTTCTGATCTGGATTGCTTTTATTTCTTTTTCTTCTCTGATTGCTGTAGATAGGACTTCTAGAACTATGTTGGATAATAGTGGTGAAAATGGACACCCTTGGCTTGTTCCTGATCTTAGGGGGAATGCTTTCAGTTTTTCACCATTCAGAATAATGTTTGTTGTGGGCGTATCGTATATAGCCTTTACTATGTTGAGGTAGGTTCCTTGTATGCCCATTTTTTGAAGTGTTTTAATCGTAAATGGGTGCTAAATTTTGTCAAAGGGTTTTTCTGCATCTATTGAGATCATATGGTTTTCATCTTTCAATTTGTTAATGTGCTGTATCACATTGATTGATTTACATATAGTGAAGAATCCTTGCATTCCTGGAGTAAACCCAATTTGATCAACTTTTTGATGTGTTGTTGAATTCTGTTTGCTAAAATTTTGTTGGGATCTTTACATCTATGTTGTTCATTAGTGATATTGGCCTGTAGTTTTCTTTTTTTGTGTGTTGTCTTTGTCTGGTTTTGGTATTGGGGTGATGATGACCTCATAGAACGAGTTTGGAAGTGTTCCTTCCTTGGCAACTTTTTGAAAGAGTTTTAGAGGGATAGGCATTAGCTCTTCTCTAAATGTTTGGTAGAATTTTCCTGTGAAACCATCTGGTCCTGGGCTTTTGTTTTCTGGGAGATTTTTGATCACAGCTTCAATTTCAGTGCTTATAATTGGGTTGTTCATAATTTCTATTTCTTCCTGGTTCAGTCTTGGAAGATTGAACTTTTCTAAGAATCTGTCCATTTCTTGCAAGGTATCCATTTTACTGCCATATAGTTGTTCATAATAGACTCATAATCCTTTGTATTTCTGCATTGTCAGTGGCAACCTCTCCTTCATTTCTAATTTTATTGATTTCATTCTTCTCTCTTTTTTTCCTTGATGAATCTAGAAAGGTTTGTTAATTTTGTTTGTCTTCTCAGAGATCCAGCTTTTAGTTTTATTAATCTTTGCTATTGTTTCTTTCATTTACTTTTCATTTATTTCTGCTTGGATCTTTATGATTTCTTTTCTTCTACTAATTTTGGGGGGTTTTGGTTCTTCTTTTTCCAGTTGTTTTAGGTGTAAAGCTAGGTTGTCTATTCGATGTTTTTCTTATTTCTTGAGGTAAGATTGTATTGCTATAAACTTCACCTTTAGAACTGCTTTTACTGCATCTCATAGGTTTTGAGTTGTCATCTTTTCATTGTCTTTTATTTCTGGAAATTATTTGATTTCCCTTTTGATTTCTTCAGTAACCTGTTTCTTGTTTAGAAATGCGTTGTTTAATCTCAATGTGTTTGTGTTTCTTACAGGTTTATTCTTCTAATTGTTATCTAATCTCATAGTGTTATGGTCAGAGAAGATGCTTGATACAATTTCAATTTTCTTGAATTTACTGAGGCTCGATTTGTGACCCAAGATGTGGTCTATCCTGGAGAATGTTCCATATGCACTTGAGAAGAAGGTGTATTCTTCTGCATTTGCATGCAATATCCTGAAGATATGAATGAGATCCATCTCGTCTAATGTATCATTTAGTACTTGTGTTTCCTTATTAATTTTCTGTTTTGATGATCTGTCCATTGGTGTGAGTGGGGTGTTAAAGTCTCCTACTGTTATTGTGTTGCTGTCAGTTTCTCCTTTTACATCTGTTAGTGCTTGTCTTATGTATTGAAGTGCTCCTATGTTGGGTACATAGATATTTACAGTTGTTATGTCTTCCTCATGGATTGATCCCTTGCTCATTATGTAGTATCCTTCCTTATGTCTTGTAATCTTCTTTATTTTAAGGTCTATTTTGTCTGATATGAGGATTGCTACTCAAGCTTTCTTTTGCTTCCCATTTGCATGGAATATAGTTTTCCACCCTCTCACTTTCAGTCTATATGTGTCTTGAGGTCTGAAGTGAGTTTCTTGTAGACAACATATATATGGGTCTTGTTTTTGTATTCATTCAGCCAGTCTGTGTCTTTTGGTTGGAGCATTTAATCCATTTATGTTTAAAGTAATTATTGATATATATGTTCCTATTGCCATTTTCTAATTGTTCAAGGTTGGTTTTGTTGATCTTTTTTTTTTTTCTCTTTTATTTCTTGACTATGCAAGTCCCTTTAACACTTGTTGTAAAGCTGGTTTAGTGGTACCAAATTCTATTAACTTTTGCTTGTCTGAAAAGCTCTTTATTTCTTCATCAATTTTGAGTGAGATCTTTTCCAGGTACAGTAATCTTGGTTGTAGATGTTTCCCTTTCACTGCTTTAAATATACCCTGTCATTCCCTTCTGGCCTGCAGAGTTTCTGCTGAAAGATCAGCTGTTAAGTGTATGGGGTTTCCCTTGTATGTTACTTGTTGCTTCTCCCTTGCTGCTTTTAATATTCTTTCTTTGTGTTTAGTCTTTGTTAGTTTGATTAGTATGTGTCTTGGCATGTTTCTCCTTGGGTTTATCTTGTGTGGGACTCTTTGTGCCTTTTGGACTTGATTGACTATTTCGTTTTCCATGTTAGGGAAATTCCCAACTATAATCTCTTCAAAAATTTTCTCATAGCCTTTTCTTTTTCTCTTCTTCTTCTAGGACCCCTATAATTCGAATGTTGGTGCATTTGATATTGTCCCAGAGAAAGGAATGGCAACCCACTCCAGTATTCTTGCCTAGAGAATCCCAGGGACAGAGGAGCCTGGTGGGCTGCTGTCTATGGGGTTGCACAGAGTTGGACATGACTGAAGCAAATTAGCAGCAGCAGTAGCAGAGGTCTCTGAGACTGTCATCAGTTCTTTTCATTCTTTTGACTTTATTCTGCTATTCAGAAGTTATTTCCACCATTTTTACTTCCAGCTCACAGATTCATTCTCTTGCTTCAGATATTCTGCTATTGATTCCTTCTAGAATAGTTTTAATTTCAGTAATTGTTCTGTTTGTCTCTGCATGTTTATCCTTTAATTCTTCTAGGTCTTTCTTAATTGATTCTTTCATTTTCTCCATTTTGTTTTCAAAGTTTTTGATCATCTTTACTAACATTATTCTGAATTCTTTTTCAGGTAGTTTGCCTATTTCCTCTTCATTTATTTGGATCTCTGTGTTTCTAGTTTGTTCCTTCATTTGTTTATTATTTCTCTGCCTTTTCATTATTATTATTATTTTTTTTTTTTAGCTAATTGTGTTTGAGGTCTCCTTTTCCCGGGCTTCACGGTTGAATCTTTTCCTTCTTTTGGTTTCTGCCTTCCCATGGTTGGTTCAGGGGTTTGTGTAAGCTTCATATAGGATGAGATTTGTGCTGAGTTTTTGTTTGTTTGTTTGTTTGTTTTCCCTCTGATGGACAAAGCTGAGAGAGGTGGTAATCCTGTCTGCTGATGACTGGGTTTGTATTTGTTTTGTTTGTTGTTTAGATGAGGTGTCCGGCACAGGGTGCTACTGGTGGTTGGGTGATGCCAGGTCTTGTATTCAAGTGATTTCCTTTGTGTGAGTTCTCACTATTTGATACTCCTTAGGGTTAGTTTTCTGGTAGTCTAGGGTCCTGGAGTCAGTGCTCCTACTCTAAAGGCTCAGGGCTTGATCTGTGTTCAGGAACAAAGATTCCACAAATGGTTTATTATGAGAAACCAAAGACAAACCCCAGACAAATGGCAGTTACAAAATCAGGCAAATAATAGTTAAAATAATAAAATATACGCATATACATATACAGTCATGAGCAAAGTCAAAATGGTCCAACAAAAATAAAGTATGGTAGACTGACCCAGTGAACAAAGGAAATCAAAAATTACATTTACCAGTTAAGAACAAAACTAACTAAAGCACAAACTGGAAAACAAAACTAAAGCAAGGTGCCAATTGGGGAATAAAGTAATGAAAATAAAACTGACAAATATGTTGAGAGGAAAGGGGAGAAAGAAAAGAAAGAAAGAATAGATATGAAAGTTAAATAGAGGTAGATAAAGAAGATTTATATATGTTAAAGACTAACTGCAAGGGGAAAAGAACAGTAGGAAAAGCAAACAAAGGAATAAATGTAGAAAAAATAATAATAGGTTTAAAAAATTAGAATTAAAAGAAAAAAAAAGATTTAAAGAAAAGGAAAACTTCACAGAACTGTAAAAGCCCAATGTAGAGGCAGATGTTTATAACAACAATAAAAAATGTGACTGAGGAAAAAACAAAAGCTCAAAAGCTTAATTGGATTTCATAGTTCCAATAAAATTGACAACTGCAACCAGGGTGGGGGGAAGGAAAAAAAGAAAAAAAAATCCAAAAGATTCTATAGAATAAGTAAAAATAATAATAATTATATATATATATACATTTTTTTTTTTTTGAGTCACTGCTGTCAGAGTCCTTTCCTTCACTGAGAGTCACAGTCCACCTCACCTCCCTAGGATGCCCTGCAACACTGTGCTGATCTCTAGACCTAACATGGGAGTAGCTCAGATTCTAATCTGGTCCTACTCCTCTGTGTTCTTGCCTCCAGTGTTCACAGCTATCAGAACTAGTGCGTTTTCTTTTGTGGGAACTCTCAATGACCTTTTATATATTCCATAGACACAGAGTCTGCCTAGTTGATCATATGGATTTAATCTGCAGGTTGTACCGTGGGGAGGTTTTGGGTCTTCCTTAGTCACACTGCCCCTGGATTTCAAATGTGGTGTTATTTCCACCTCTGCATATGGGTCCTCCACTGGGGTCTGCTCCTTCGGCTGCTCTGGAGGACTTGGGTTTGCCCCGTGAGGGCCAGGTGTGGAGGTAGTGCAGCTGCTTGGGTCGCAGGGGTTCTGGCAGCACCAGGTACTCAGGGGAGTTGCTGGCTAGGGCAGCAGGAAGTAAAGTGCTCTAAAAGGATATGGCAACCGGTATTGGCCAATATATTCCAGTCTTCTTGCCTGGAGAACCCCTCTTCTTGACAGAGAAGCCTGGCAGGTCACATCCTACAGGCTCACAAAGAGTCAGACATGACCAAAGTGACCCTGTACACATAGACACAAGACTTTTGCCTGTGGCAGCTCTGCCCCAGTAAGAGTTGAGCATGAAGGTGGTGCAGCTGCTTGGCTTGCAGGGACCGTGGCGGTACCAAGTGTGCAGCGACACGGACTACCTCTGTCGCAGGAATTATGGCCCTATCAGTCTTTTTTCAAGCTTCTTGTAGCTGGTTATCAGAAGGCCTCTTTGGCCAGTCTTTCTCTGTAACTCCACCTGTTGAGGCACTTAGAGTATTCCCTTGCCTGGAGTCCTTCTCTGTTGTTCAACGTGTCAGGCACATAGAAGGGTCACCCTGACTGGAATCCTACTCTGTAAATTGGCGTGCCAGGCACTTAAAGGGGCACCCTGGGTGGGGAGCTACTCTGTAGTTCACTGTGTCAGGCCTTTGATGGGCCAACCTGTCTATTGTTCAGCTGCCAATGCTGGCATGTGTGGGGAGAGAGAGGCTATGGTGCTGGGTCCACCCCCTACACATGACTCAGCAGTATCACCTTGCTTCCATGGCTGCCCAGCTTTCCTCCCAGGCATTTCCGCCCACAATCTCCTCCCTCACATCCACTTGATTAGTCTCTCTGCAGTCAACAGCAGCCCTCGCCCTGGGATTTCTCCACAATCCCTAAACTCCAGCTCCCAGCAACTCTGCCTTTCAGGGGAGCAGCGTTCCTTCCCTAGGGTGTGTGTGGCTGAGTCAAGGATTGTCTGATTCCCGTTCTATTTAGGCTGCTACAGATCAGCTGTTTCACTCTCAGCCTTAAATGTTTCTCCTCTGACTCAGACAATTGCCTGGATGTGGGGATCAGACCCCTGCTTCAGTTCCCCCACCAGCCAAGGGCAGGTCCTGTCCTACTAACACTCCTGTTTTTCCCCGTAGTTCCTTCATCCTACCAAGTGTTGCATGGTTCTATATATTCTTTTCCACTGGTCAGGTACTCCTGTCCACTCTCAACAGGCGTTCTGCAGGCACTTCTGAAGGTGTATACCTGATGTATCCGTGGAGAGAGACGTACTCCACATCCACCTACTTCCTTGCCATCTTGTTCTCTCCTCCTCTTAAATACGTTTTAAAACTTTTGCCTTATAATATCAAATTCTATCTCATTTCTCACCTGCTTGCTGCTTCAATTTTGCTGCAAATTTAAAAATTGTTAGACTTGGCATTTACTCTCTGTTGAACTGAAAATTCTCCAGAAGAAAGTGTGGAGGACTTCCCTAGTGGTCCAGTGGTTAGAACTTTGCCTTTCAATGCAGGGGATGCAGATTTGATCCCTGGTTGGGAAGCTAAGATTCCCATATGCCTGTGGCAAAAAAAAAAAAAAAAACACAAAAGAAAAGCAATGTTGCAACAAATTCAATAAAGACTTTTTAAATGGCCCCCTTAAAAAAAATCTTTAAAAAACAAAAAGAAAAGAAAATATGGAAGGTCTATATGTTGAAAGTCAAGTTATCATCTTATGCAACCAAACACCGGTACCAATTGGATTAGATAATATGATCTTTCTCTAAAATCAAGTAAATTGAAAAACCATTTTTCCAAATCAAGAAATTGTCACTGAAACTTTCCCTTAGATCTCATAATTTTAATAAATCACCAGATTCCATTTCCCCACTTGTATACTATCATCTTCAACAAGATTTTATCACCTCGAGGCTAAGTTACCCCAATTGTCTTCCAACTGTAAAATTGTATCATCACTCATAGTCCCTTTTGGCCCCGCAATATTTTTAATGTTTCTTTTCTCTTTTTTTTAACTGCATGCCTTGTGGGATCTTAGTTCTTCCACCAGGGATCAAGCTCAGGCACAGCAGTGAAAACAGAGTCTTAGACACAGGACCAGCAGGAAATTCCCCCTGCAATATTTTTAAATGCTTCCATCATTATGATAATTTTTTTTAATCATTAAGTCCAAACTTCCTCCCTACCCTTCCAGTTCTGATCAAACTGGTCATATGCCCTCACCCTCTCATAGCTCTTTGATTTGAGCATATCTCTAGTTGAGACTCTTCCTAGGTGACGCTAGTCATAAAGAACCCACCTGCCAATGCAAGAGATGTAAAAGATGCAGGTTCAATACCTGGGTCTGGAAGATACCCTGGAGGAGGGCGTAACAACCTGCTCCAGTATTCTTGCCTGAGAAATCCCATGGATGGAGCCTGGCAGGCTACAGTCCATGGGGCTGCAAAGAGGCAGACACAACTGAAGTGACTTAGCACTAGTAAGGGGACCTTCCTACCATCACCTGAATGCAGTATGCTGAGCACCACCTCCAAGCAGGTGATAGAGTCTGCCTCCTCACAGTATATTTCTACCCATCTTTCAGGTTTTATTCACATCTCTTCTAGGAAATTTTCCACAAATGAAAACCAACCTAGTTGTTTTTATGTCTGTACCATTGTGTGGTTATCGAAGATATGGTTTGTGTGTTTTCTCATTCCAATTAAATTCCCATCTTTGAAGATGGGAATCAGAGTTTTTATTTTCCCAGTGCCTGCCGTAATGGATTCACTGTGTATGTTGTAATATTACTATTGTTGCTCAGTCGCTCAGTCGTGTCTGACTCTTTGTGATCCCATAGACTGTAGCTTGCCAGGCTCCCTTGTCCATGGGATTCTCCAGGCAAGAATACTGGAGTGGGTTGACATTTCTGTCTCCAGATGATCTTCCTGACCCAGGGATCAAACCCATGTCTCCTGAGTCTGCTGCATTCGCAGGCGAATTCTTTACCACTGAGCCACCTGGGAAGCCCTACACTGTGTATACTCAATTCTTAGTAAATTTTGATGATTAAAAAAAATACTAAAAATAAGTAATATGCTTGAAACACTCATAAAGAAGACTTCTATATTAGAGAAACAGAATATTTAGTTATTTATACCAAGGATAAAATCTCAGCTCTTGCCCTTACAATGAGTACAATATCCTGACTTTCAACAGTTCCTTGGTTTCCTTATCTTTACAACTTAATCTCTCACATGCTTGTTACGGAGATTATGTAAAATAACTCAAAGAGTACTGCCTAAGATAGATGATCCAAAAATTATTTTCCTATCCATCATTTATTCCCACTTAAACACTTTTTAAAATTTTATTTGAATATAAATGTTCAAGTTATAATCTAGTATAAGTCCAAAGTTTTTCTGAAAGCATATTATAGCAAACTTTTTGGTGGGAGTATCTTAAAAAAAGAGGTCAATTGTGTAAATGTAAGTATTTATTGTATTTATGCAAAACTTTTGAATGGCTCATACTTTTTGATAAAATCAGAAGCAGTTGATGAGTTTATGATATGACTAAAAATTTGCATTTGTTGGAAGGCAGGCAAACCATATCTCACTGAGTCAAAGTGAAGGATTGTTAACCCTTAAGGAAGGCCTTTAACAGTAGGTTCTAGAGGAGAGAAGATGCAGAAATAAATTTCTAATTAGAAGTCAAAGGGGCATGGGTCTTCCCTGGTGGTCCAGTGATTAAGACTCTGCACTTCCAGTGCAGAGGGTATGGATTTGATCCCTGGTTGAGGAGCTAAGATCACACATGCCTCATGGCCAGAAAACCAAAACATTAAAAAGAAAAAAAAAAAGAAGAAGAAGAAGAAATGTAAAAAATTCAATAAGGACCTCAAAAATAGTTCACATCAAAAAAGAAAGAAAGAAAGAAATCAGGATGTAAAGGTTTCCATATTGAACTATGGTACAGAGTCAGCATTATGCATTGTAAGTCAAAGGAGCATTTTTTTTTTTAACACAAATAAGAAGTTTCACTACAAGTTGATAGAACATCTCTCTTCAAGCTTGTTGGAAATCAATTAAGATGGGCTGTGATGAAGAGCAACTCAGAATTAATAACCAAGGTTGTTACTACAGGTGTTAGTGCTTCTTTAAATCGCTATTAGTTTTACAACTCAGTACACATTCCTCACTTTTAGAACCTCCAAAAGGCTGATGATTCAGCCCAAAAGTCCAGATCAAGGTCTGTTTATCTTTCCAAAGTTCATCATACTTAGAATATGAGAATAAATAAATATTTTTAAACAGTTGAATGAACCTAATTCAACTCTAAATACAACACAAGATGATACAGCTCTACAAAGGGGTTGGTATGCTGGGAAACAGCAGCAACAAGAATGGTGAGTGTGCATATTCCATCACTCAAGAAAGTAGGTTTTAAAACCATGCACAGTAAAATTAAACTATTTTCTTTCTCAATGAAAGGCTCCACCCAATCCCCCAGATTTCTGAGAAGGTAGATAATTGCCTCCATTAAACTCTTAGGAGAACAGCTTGAAACAAACCTTGAGGCGCTTGCGCAGTATTTGCCATCTCTTATTTCTCCTGAAAGTCACTGGAGCACAGGCCTGACCCTCCCTGTGGGTAAACCAGGAAAACTCGACATTTCCTATGAAAACGCCACAGCTTTTCCAAGTGCATTATTAAGATGACTGGACTCATTAAAAATTTTATTAATTCACGTAAGATGTTTCATTCTCCCTTTCACACATGGAAAAGTGCATTAAAAGTCGTGCTGGGAAAGAATTCTCTCTACTAACTGTGTGTAGTTTCTTCCCTTAATGTTAATGGCAAATAAATATGTAGTATTTACTATGTACCAAGTAAGTGTACCAAGTAAGTCTGACCACCTAACCTGCCTCTTGAGAAACCTGTATGCAGGGTAGGAAGCAACAGTTAGAACTGGACATGGAACAACAGACTGGTTCCAAATAGGAAAAGGAATACATCTAGGCTGTATATTGTCACTCTGCTTATTTAACTTCTATGCAGAGTACATCATGAGAAATGCTGGACTGGGAAAAACACAAGCTGGAATCAAGATTGCTGGGAGAAATCTCAATAACCTCAGATATGCAGATGACACCACCCTTATGGCAGAAAGTGAAGAGGAACTAAAAAGCCTCTTGATGAAAGTGAAAGAGGAGAGTGAAAAAGTTGGCTTAAAGCTCAACATTCAGAAAACGAAGATCATGGCATCCGGTCCCATCACTTCATGGGAAATAGAAAGGGAAACAGTGGAAACAGTGTCAGACTTTATTTTGGGGGGCTCCAAAATCACTGCAGATGGTGAGTGCAGCCATGAAATTAAAAGACGCTTACTCCTTGGAAGAAAAGTTATGACCAACCTAGATAGTATATTCAAAAGCAGAGACTTTACTTTTCCAACAAAGGTCCGTCTAGTCAAGGCTATGGTTTTTCTTGTGGTCATGTATGGATGTGAGAGTTGGACTGTGAAGAAAGCTGAGTGCCGAAGATTTGATGCTTTTGAACTGTGGTGTTGAAGACTCTTGAGAGTCCCTTGGACTGCAAGGAGATCCAACCAGTCCATTCTGAAGGAGATCAACCCTGGGATTTCGTTGGAAGGAATGATGCTAAAGCTGAAACTGCAGTACTTTGGCCACCTCATGCGAAGAGTTGACTCATTGGAAAAGACTCTGATGCTGGGAGGGATTGAGGGCAGGAGGTGAAGGGGATGACCGAGGATGAGATGGCTGGATGGCATCACAGACTCGATGGACGTGAGTCTGAATGAACTCTAGGAGATGGTGATGGACAGGGAGGCCTGGTGTGCTGTGATTCATGGGGTCGCAAAGAGTCGGACACGACTGAGCGACTGAACTGAACTGAAGTAAGTCTGAGAGCTAATGAATTGATGCTTTCATTTGTGGTGCTGGAGAAGATTCTTGAGAGTCCCTTGCACTGCAGGGAGATCAAACCAGTCAGTCCTAAAGAAAACCAACCCTGAATACTCATCAGAAAGACTATTGAAGCTGAAGTTGAAGCTCCAATACTTTGGTCACCTGATGCAATGAGCTGACTCATTGGAAAAGACTATGATGCTGGGATAGATTGAAAGCAAAGGAGAAGAGTGCGGCATATAGTTAGATAGCATGACTGACTCAAAGGACATGGATTTGAGCAAACTCTGGGAGATAGTGGAGAATAGGGGAGCCTCATGTCCTACAGTCCATGGGGTCGCAAAGAGTCCAACATGACTTAGTGACTGAAAAACAACAACCACAAAGCATGTTTTGAGTAGTTTGTTGAGCTATTCTTTACAAATACCTTGTAAAGGTGTGAGGGTACTCTTATTATTCCTGATTTACAAATGAGGAAATTTAAAACACAGACATTTAGTCTCATTCAAGGTCACACAGCAGGATTCAAACCCAGCCTTCTGGACCCAAACTGATGCATGAGTGGGAGCATCTGTGCTCGTGTGTACATATGTGGGACTTTATTTGTCCACACATGTATGCATGTGTGAATGCATGTGTGTGTGTGCATATGCTATACATATGTGTGAGTGGCAAAGCCAGGATTCAAGCCCAGATTTGTCTGATGCAAAGGATGCATTCTCATACTATAGTTTCAAAATTTAAAAAAAAAGAGAATAGTAACTGATATTTCGGTTTGACTTTAAGGTCTGCAGAATTCTCCTATGTGCATTGCCTCAATTGAATAAAGGAAAGGTACACCACAAAGTCTTCCATCTACAGATCCAAAAGTTCGCCTGGAAAGTGGAAATAAAGAGGGTTAGGAGTTGTGATAAGTTTTATGTGTGTAGCAGCTGACAGGCCAGGAAGAGGAGGGGGAGAAAAGAACACATTACAGAAATAGCACCTAAGTATACATATCATCCTTTCATCAAACAATCTCAAAACACATTTTGGTATTTTTCTATCCAATTTTCCCATGCATCAGTGAAGTATATAGAATTTCTCTTATTGTTTAAGGTAAATAAATTGACAGTGAGAGAGGGTGAGTCTGCAGAACCAGGTGGTGTGTCAAGGGCTCAGCCAAGTGAAAATTCGGCCTTTAGGGATAAAGGGATACAGCTGGTTTGGTTTCCTGGGACATCGCGGAGCATCCTTTCAGCGAGTCAGCTATTTGACCGCATTTGTACATAAACGTCACTGCAAGGTATCTGCACTCTTCAGATCATCTTTAGTTCTAACGCTGACTGAGATTCCTGCTGGGAGCTCCTCTTTACCTACTACAGACTCCATAAATAGCTTCAAAAGAGTCTCTTGAGGCTCAAAGGCAAGTCCAGCTGAAGTTCTCCAAAGGAACCTTGCTGCCGACGCCCTCACCTCCTGGTTTCTCTGACATTAATTTCCCTTCACCACCTCACTTCAAGGGGGAGTCTGGCACCACAGTGGCGGGGGCCCTAATCAGATACCAAACTCACACTGACCACGTCAGAAATGATGTCAGGGCAGACGGTCCCCCGGTCACTGCCTCATTTGGAGCAAACACTGAAACACTTGTTTTTCAGGCTACTTTATTACTTGCCTGAAAAATGACTGTTCGGCGTGGAAGGCCGCTAATGGATGAGGTGTTAGCCCTGAACTTTAGCACTTCTGCACACACGACCTGCTCTCACATGCAGAGCTGCAAGAACTGCGGCAGGATGGTCGAGCTGCTCCTGTTATCCAGGTTATGGATCGGGGAGGAGCACCACAGGCCTAAGGTGTGTTAATACTTCCCTGTGGATAAAATCTAGTAGAAAGCAATGTGAGCAAACGTGTGGGGAGAAAGCGTTTTCGTTTTATGCCATATGGTTTGACTTATATCGGATTTACACATTTGAAGTTTCTTATTTATTTTTAATGGTGGTCCTTCACCTCAGGTCCACGGATGTGGTTTGCACCTCTCCTCTTAGGGGACTGGGCTGCCTAAGGCTCTAGCCGGTGGCTCCTGAAAGGCAGCAGCCCTTCTGGTGGCAGATACCATGTTTCCTCCTGTCTCCTCACAAGAAGCTTGTGTCCTCTGACGAGTGGCTAGGTCCCTCCGACAGTCACACTTGTCCTGGGGCTGGAATGGGGAGATGGCTGCCTTCCTCCTGATCCCACAGCCCTACTCACTCTCAGCCCTGAAGAGATGCTGCATGGAGGCCATGCTTCTCCTCCTCGGGGCCTTCTGACCTCCATGCTGTTCCTGGAAACCCAGGCCCATGCTTTCTCTCCTTCTGGAAATTATTTTGTAATAAGAAACAGACCCACGGCGGTGTTGGGAGGTGAGGCTTTGACCCTTCACCTTCAGAGACCTGGGTCCCAAGACCAGTGAGAGGTTGGTGGTCTCTGCCTCGTCAACACCAGGTATTTCAGTCACAGCCCGATGGCATGTGGGGGCAACTTCAGTTGATCCCTGGAAAAATCAGCAGCAAGATGGGCAGGCCCAAGGTTGCAACCAATGGCCTCATTTTCCTGTGTCTCCACTGCTTCAGCACCAGAAGGCTTTCTGTTTTGACTTCAGTCATTTCTGTGCTGTGCTGTGTTTAGTACCTCAGCTGTGTCCAACTCTTTGCGACCCCATGGACTGTAGCCCAGGCTCCTCTGTCCATGGGGCTTCTCCAGGCAAGAATACTGGCGTGGGTTGCCACGCCCTCCTCCAGGGGATCTTCCCAACCCAGGGATCAAACCCAGGTCTCCCACATTGCAGGTAGATTCTTTACCATCTGAGCCACCAGGGAAATCCTTTTGGTTGTGTAGAAAATAATGTATATAAGTCAGGTTGGTCTGGTGCAGAGAATAGATCAGTTTTTCTGTGCAGGTTGTGGGACTCTCACATTCCTGGTTCTGGGTTAGAATATTTCTTTATACATTGAGATTCATCCAGATTCCAGTCCACTTTAAAAAAAATGATAATAAAACAAAATTTATTTATTCGGTTCCACCAGTTCTTTCTTAGTTGCGGCATGGAAGATTGTTATTGTGTCATATAGGATCTTTCAGTGTCACGTATAGACTCTCTAGTGTAGTATGTGGGATCTTAGTTACCTGACCAGGGATTGAACCCACATCCCCTGTGTTGCAAGGTAGATTCTGAACCTCTGAACCCCCAGGGAAGGCCACCTACTTACTTATATGAATACCATTTCTTTGATTTATACCTTTCAGTATTTATTTTGGTAGTCTCTCCAATTATATCCCAGGAACTTCAATGGATGTAGAACACAGTCATTTTAATGGTAATATGTAAGTTTCCACTTTATTTACCTTCAAGGACAACCTAAAGTATCCATTGTATTTATCAGAGACCTACATAATTGTTGCTTTATTTCCTTAAGAATTCACTCTGTTAGAGATTGGGAATATCAGACCACCTGACCTGCCTCTTGAGAAACCTATATGCAGGTCAGGAAGCAACAGTTAGAACTGGACATGGAACAACAGACTGGTTCCAAATAGGAAAAGGAGTATGTCAAGGCTGTATATTGTCACCCTGCTTATTTAACTTCTATGCAGAGTACATCATGAGAAACCCTGGGCTGGAAGAAGCACAAGCTGGAATCAAGATTCCCGGGAGAAATCTCAATAACCTCAGATATGCAGATGATACCACCCTTATGGCAGAAAGTGAAGAGGAACTTACTAAAAAGCCTCTTGATGAAAATGGAAGAGGAGAGTGAAAAAGTTGGCTTAAAGCTCAACATTCAGAAACTAGGATTATGGCATCTGGTCCCATCAACTTCATGTCAAATAGATGGGGAAACAGTGGCTGAGTTTATTTTTTAGGGCTTCAATATCACTGCAGATGGTGAGTGCAGCCATGAAATTAAAAGATGTTTACTTCTTGGAAGGAAAGTTGTGACCAACCTAGATAGCATATTCAAAAGCAGAGACATTACTTTGCTGCCTAGCGTCCATCTAGTCAAGGCTATGGTTTTTCCAGTGGTCATGTATGGATGTGAGAGTTGGACTGTGAAGAAAGCTGAGTGCCGAAGAATTGATGCTTTTGAAGTGTGGTGTTGGAGAAGACTCTTGAGAGTCCCTTGGACTGCAAGGAGATCCAACCAGTCCATTCTGAAGGAGATCAGTCCTGGGTGTTCATTGGAAGGACTGATACTAAAGCTGAAACTCCAGTACTTTGGCCACCTCATGGGAAGAGTTGACTCATTGGAAAAGACTCTGATGCTGGGAGGGATTGAGGGCAGGAGGAGAAGGGGACGACAGAGGATGAGATGGCTGGATGGCATCACTAACTCAATGGACACGAGTTTGAGTAAACTCCGGGAGTTGGTGATGGACAGGGAGGCCTGGCGTGCTGCGACTCATGGGGTTTCAAAGAGTCAGACACAACTGAGTGACTGAACTGAACTGAACTCTCCCCCAATGTGTAAGTGCCTGAGTAACATTTATGCAGCTCAGTCGTATCCGACTCTTGTGACCCCATGGACTGCAGCCCGCCAAAATCCTCTGCCCATGGAATTTTCCAGGCAAGAATACTGGGGTGGGTTATCGTTTCCTTCTCCAGGAGATCTTCCCTATCTGGGGATGGAACCTGTGTCTCCTATGTCTCCTGCATTGGGTAGGCAGAGTCTTTATCACTGAGCCACTTGGGAAACATTAAGTCTTGGAATCTTGGAATATATCTACCTAATAACATTAAGCCTTGGAATATACCTACTGGAGCTCAAGCAATCAAAATAAGTATGGCCAAAAAAAAAAAAAATTGTTACATGAAGATCTTTGCACCTTGGGGAATGAATAGAACTTAGAGATTTAGACAGATTCTAATGGTACTGAAGCTTTCAGTGGTATTTGACTGAAGAATTTCACTGTTCTGAAAGATGTTTAGACAAAGTGGAACTGTTTGCGTGCTAGGTTTCTAAATTATATCCCCAAACCTACTTCAAACCTACATGTCAGGTCTTAGCACTGAATGTTTCAATGTAAAAATGCTAGCTTAAGAAAAGCAGATTCACAAATGATTTTTTAACTCATTAAAAATAAGAAAATATAATTGTTTTAAAATATCATCCCTTAAGCTATATTGTGCTTACATTTTGAAATTGCTGAGTGAACATTGGTGTATATCTTTCATATTTCAGAAAAGCAAAAATGTTTTAAATAAAACTTACAAAGGCATAAATGAAAATGCTAAGACATGCTATCTCTAAGTATACATAAAATTTTTAAGTTGTTACAGAAGTAACCAGTTGACATACCAAACCTTGAAAGGTCCACTTTAAGATTTTATTTGTCCAGCTTTTTCAAATACTTTGTGATTTTTGAAAAAATAAAATATTTTATTTTTTCAAAATAAAAGGTATGTGCAATGATACATATTGTATTCTAACACATATATATGTAATCTAGAAAAATGGTACTGAAGAATTTATTTGCAGGGCAGCAATGGAGAAACAGGCATAGAAAATAGACTTATGGACATGGGGAGAGGGGAGGAGAGGGCGAGATGTATGGCGAGAGTAACAGGGAAACATATTACCATATGTAAAATAGATACTGCTAACCTAAGTCACTTCAGTCGTGTCTGACTCTGTGCAGCCCCATAGACGGCAGCCCAACAGGCTCCCCCATCCCTGGGATTCTCCAGGCAAGAACACTGGAGTGGGTTGCCATTTCCCTCTCCAATGATGAAAGTGAAAAGTGAAAGCAAAGCCACTCAGTCGTGTCCAATAGATAGCCAACGGGAATTTGCTGTATGGCTCAGGAAACTGAAACAGGGGCTCTGTATCAACCTAGAGGGCTGGGATGGGGAGGGTGATGGGAGGGATGTTCAAGTGAGGGGATATATGTATACCAATGGCTGATTCATCTTGAGGTTTGACAGAAAGCAACAAAATTCTGTAAAGCAATTATCCTTCAGTAAAAAAATTTTAAAAAAGATATGTGCAATGTTTATGGCCATGATGCAAACACAGTATTTCTTATAAAAGTCAAATTTTGGTGCTCAGATTTCCCGCTAACAAGAACCAAGAGTTCTTAGAGAAATAATTGCTATTAGGTCCGTCTAGCAAATGTAAGATAAGCCTGGAAGGTTTAGGGCACTGGAAAACAAGAAGTCTATCAAAGAGAAATTGGATCATATCAAAAGGGCATAGGAGACAACTTGAAGCAGCTCCCACTGTCCTAAGATGTGATCGTTTTTGTAATATAAACAGTAACTGCAGTGGATTAAAATATATCATATATTCATTCATAATAATACCCCAAAGCACCCCACTGTGGACTCCCTCAGGGTTGCTAAGGCAACAACACATTATTCTAGGTATCAATTTTTTGAAAAACAGTTCTTGTTTCAGGGTCACTAAATAATTGATGAGTCCTTTTAATAAAGGAATTCCAGAAATGACAAAAATAGGGAATCATTATTTTGTCAATGACAGTGAAATAATGGATTTATGCAACAGTCATCAATTAATGTTTTTTAAAAAGGTGAATGGGGATCATTACAAAGGAGAATCAGGCTGACCCCTTTTGATTCAGCCAGTCACAGTCTTAGCCATACTAAGAATAGACAGTGCCTGCTGACTGGGTCGGAGAAGGCGATGGCACCCCACTCCAGTACTCTTGCCTGGAAAATCCCATGGACAGAGGAGCCTGGTGGGCTGCAGTCCATGGGATCGCTGAGAGTCGGACACGACTGAGCAACTTCACTTTCATATTTCACTTTCATGCATTGGAGAAGGAAATGGCAACCCACTCCAGTGTTGTTGCCTGGAGAATCCCAGGGACGGGGGAGCCTGGTGGGCTGCCATCTGTGGGGTTGCACAGAGTCGGACACGACTGAAGCGACTTAGCAGCAGCAGCAGCAGCTGACTGGGTATAGAGAGAAAGCACTCAGTACTATGCATCAATAACTAAACCCGAGGGTCATCAAGCCTCTGTATCGACATGCCGGTTTATATGAAAAAATCAAAGAACAGAGACCACAGCAGAGGAAGCCACAGGCCAAATCTAGAACTTGGGACATTCTAGTCCCTCCGTAAGATCAATGGCAGGATGTGAATAGAGTGGAAGAGGACTTCACTCTATAGAACACAGACTTACAGAATAAGAGAGACTTAAGGAGCAACAAGAGTACTCCATATTGATCTTACTTTTTCAGTTTTATTGAGTTATAATTGACAAAACTGTAAGACATTTACAGTCTAAATGGTGATTTGATATATGCACATAAATATTGTGAAAAGATTCCCCCCATTGGCTTAATTAACACAATCCTCTTTACCTATATTCTAACTCAGCAATTTCAATTATACAACACAGTCTTATCGACTTCTTGTTGTTTACGCACTAATTTTTGTCCCACTCTTTTGGGACCCCATGGACTGTAGCCCACCAGGCTCCTCTCTCCATAGGATTTCCCAGGCAAGAATATTGGAGTGGGTTGCCATTTCCTTCTCCAGGGGATCTTCTTGACCCAGGGATTAAATCTGTCTCCTGCATTAGCAGATGGATTATTTACCACTGAGCCACCTACAGTCACTATTTCCTACATTAGATCCTAGGACTTCATTCAACTTATAACTAACATTCTATATCCTTTTACCAATCTTTCTCTACTCTGGTTTGATTCCTGGGTTGGGAAGATCTGCTGGAGCAGGGAAAGCCTACACACTCCAGTATTCTTGGGCTTCCCTTGTGGCTCAGCTTGTAAAGAATCTGCCTGCAATGCGGGAGAACTGGATTCGATCTCTGGGTTGGGAAGATCCTCTGGAGAAGGGAAAGGCCACCCACTGTGGCCTGGAGAATTCCATGGACTGTATAGCCCGTAGGGTCATAAAGAGTCAGACATGACTGAGAGACTTTCACTCACCAACCTTTCTCTATTTCCCCCACCCGCCAGCCCCTGGCTTGCCTGGCGGTTCAGACCATAAAGAATCTGCCTGCAATGCAGGAGACCAGTTTTGATCCCTGGGTCGGGAAGATCCCTTGGAGAAGGGAATGGCTACCCACTCCAGTATTCTTTCCTGGAGAATTCTATGGACAGAGGAGTCTGGTGGGCTACCGTCCATATGGGTTGCAGAGTTGGACATGATTGAGCAATTAACTTCTGTTCTTCTTTCTGGGACCCCCTGGCAACCACTTTTCTATTCTGTTTCTATAAGTTTGACTTTTTTTTTTTAAAGTTTCACATATAAGTGATACCATGTAATATTTGTCTTTATTGATCATATTCAGATCCTTAATAGAAGTAGCCAGCCATAGAAAAACTCTCAAAGCAATCAAGGTAATTTGAATACAGATTGGAAATATGAATATGGATGATATTTAGCAATGGTTAATTTTGTTGGCATGGAGGAATTATGGTTAATAAAAACAAAGACCCTAGAAATTAAAGTTGCATGCAGACAATATTTACAGTTGAAATGACATGATGTATGGGATTTTTTTAAGACATTTCTTAAAACCTTGTAAGGAGGAGAAGATTCTAAAGGAAAAAAATAAGTGCTGTAAAACATTGGTCACCCTTGACATTCAAGGAGGGTATATAGGGCATATTGTAAGATTGTTTGTACCTCTGTGTATTGGAAAACTGGTTTTAAAATTAGTAGACAGTGTCTTGGTGATTACCTGAGTGTCCCCAGTCCGGACATCTGAATAGATTTTCCAAATTTGGATACCCATGTTGCATTGTATGGCATGTGAACTGTTGAATTTTGCCCCTAAAATTTTCTGGCAAGATTTCCAGGCTATTTTTACATTGCTACAGTGTGATAAAAAGATCCCATCATCATTAAGTATTCTTGAGGTTTCACACTTTTCTGGTACTAATTTATTAGGCAAAGGTATGACATAAGCTGTACATATTTTAGGTATTTTCTCACTAATATCCTTGGCAATGGCTGAACACATGGGCTACTTCAAAAGTATTTACTGTAAAAATAAAGTTGATGTGAAAAGTGTGAACATCTTGATGGGGTATTCTGGGGGCAGCATCTAAATGTAAAACATGGTAGAAAGTCTTTCTCCCAAAACCCTGGGTCAGAGGCAGCAATGACATCTCAGGCAAAACTCAGAAAGGAAGATATGAGAACACAGACTTTCACTTCAGGTTCACAGATACTGCAGGAGACACTGTTTGCTGCACTTGCTACTAAAACATCAGCTGTCTGATGCTCTGGGGTTGTCCTAGGACCAGCAGGCTCCCAATGTCCAATGCTCTTCCCTGAAAGACACAGTGTTAGTGAGATGGTCATAAGATTGTCAACACCAGTGACATCTGTGTCTGCACAGATTACAGTGCTGATATCATTTGTCATTTTGAACTTTGTATTAGGATATTATTTTTATTTGATGGAGGCTTCATGTCTCAATCTTGTAAATAAATAAATGCTTCATGGCAGTGTTCTGGATTTATTAATATCCATCTGAGACAAGCAAAGAGGAACTAAAGAGCCTCTTGATGAAAGTAAAAGAGGAGAGTGGAAAGGTTGGCTTAAAACTCAACATTCAAAAAACTAAGATCATGGCATCTGGTCCCACCACTTCATGGCAAATAGATGGGGAAACAATGGAAACAATGACAGACTTTATTTTCTTGGGCTCCAAAATCACTGTAGATGGTGACTGCAGAGATGAAATTAAATGACGCTGGCTCCTTGGAATAAAAGCTATGACAAACCTAGACAGCATATTAAAAAGCAGAGATACTACTTGACCAACAAAGGTTTGTCTAGTCAAAGCTACAGTTTTTCCAGGAGTCATGTGTGGATGTGAGTTGGGCCATAAAGAAAGCTGAGCACTGAAGAATTGATGCTTTTGAACTGTGGTGTTGGAGAAGACTCTTGAGAGACCCTTGGACTGCAAGGAGATCAAACCAGTCCATCCTAAAGGAAATCAGTCCTGAATATTCAAACAATTAGAAGAACTGATGCTGAAGCTGAAGCTCCAATACGTTGGCCACCTGATGCGAAAAACTGACTCATTTGAAAAGACTCTGATGCTGGGAAAGATTGAAGGCAGGAGGAGAAGGCGACAACAGAGGCTGAGATGGCTGGATGGCATCACCAATTCAATGGACATGAGTTTGAGCAAGCTCTGAGAGTTGGTGATGGACAGGGAAGCCTGGCATGCTGCAGTCCATGGAGCTGCAAAGAGTCAGACACGCCTGAGCAACTGAATTGAACTGAACTGAACCTGAGACAAACCCAATAATTGGCAAACTGCACCATTTGCTTGGCAGGAAATGATGCCCCATTGATGAGGCAGGAAATACAGTATGGTACATTTAACACTAGTTTCTATAAACTTACAGATTCTCTTTAGAACTTTAATCATTGATATTCAAGAATTGTAATGGAATTATCCAGCTTTAGTTTATCCAAACGACCAAAGCAAAAATACTGCTTGTTATGAAACACAAAGTGATTTAAGAGTGTGGATGGACCTAGAGACTCTTAAACAGAGTGAAGTGAGTCACAAAGATAAAAACAAACATTATATATTAAAGCATATATGTGACATCTAGGGGGAAAGGTAATGATGAACCTATTTTCAGGGCAAGAATAGAGATGTAGAGGCAGAGAGCAGACATGTGTTGGGGGAGAGGGTGGTAGGATGAATTAGGAATGACATATGTCACTACTATGCGTAAAACAGATATCTAGTGGGAAGCTACTATATAGCACAGGCACTTCAGCTCAGTGCTGTGTGATGACCTAGAGGGGTGGGATGTGGGGAGAGGAGGGAGGCTCAAGATGGAGGGAATATACATATATATAGCTGATTCACGTGTTGTAGCAGAAACCAACACAACATTGTGAAGCAACTATACCCCAATAAATATAAAATAAAAAGGATAAGTGGAAATGAATGTACATCTTACACTATGTGTCCACTGGCCTATCTGACTCTCTTAAAGTTACAGAATAATTTTAATTTTCTGGTTCACTTTGTGCTTTTAACAGCCTGTAGCTTAGACATAACTGTCAGTGGGTATGAGTTGTTTAAGAGAAGAAAAAGTCTTTGTGCTACATTGGGTCACTTTTCCCTTGCAATGTTTGAGCTAAATCATCTGTTCAAGGTTTAAACAGGGATAACTTGTGGAGGACAGCTGTCACTCCCACAAGGAAAAAGAGGCTTGCACTGTGCATCTGGGAAGTGCTTGGAGGGTTTCCTGGCTCACATGGGGCCTCTGGATACTGGTGACAGGAAGTACCTGATGGCCTACTGGTGCTAAACTCTGAGTCCATCAGCTCCCACTTACCTGGCACCTCTCCAACTCCCTTTCCAAACCAAACAGCGTAGAAGTGTTTAAAAAAAAAAAAACCCCAAAACTCACCCATTTCTTCTAAATCCTTGCCCTACTGCACCCAATGCCTGATATCCTTCCATTGTGAGATTGAATTTACTCAATATCATATATCAAGTGCAATTTAGTGGAGAAAAAGGCCCTTGAGATCTAGACAGAGTGCAGATCAAGCTAGGGGACAGTTTAATACATTATCCCACCTTATGTTTTATTGTAAAAACAGAATACTGGGGCGAATTCCTTGGTGGTCCAGTGATTAGGCATTCGACCTCCAATGCAGGGGATGCATGTATGACCCCTGGTTGGGGAACTAAGATTGCAGATGCCTCGGGGCAACTAAGCCCTTGTGCCACAACTCGAGAAGCCAGCATATCACAGCTCCGGAGTGCACGGGCTCCAGAGTCTGTGCTCCACAGCAGGAAAAGCCTGCATGCTACCACTGGAGAGAACTCCTCCTCACCCCAACTAGAGAAAACCCGGGTGCTGCAGCAAAGACCAAAGGCAGTCAAAAAAAAAAAACTAATTAATTAGTTAATTAATTTGAAAAAAGAACTTTATATAAAACAAAACAAAACAGAAAACTGGAATTCCCTGGCAGTCCAGTAGTTAGAACTCTGCTTTCACTGCAGAGGGCCCAGGATCAATCCCTGATCAGGGACTTAATATCCCACAAGCCAACCTAGCATGGCCAAACAAAACAAAGCAAAACAAACAACAACAACAACAACAAAAATGGATAAACAGAATACTTCCCACAGTAAAGTTTTTGGGATACAGCTTTGCCTAAAGAAGAAGAGACTCCTTGTTTCAGCCTGTTGCATTCTACCCGGTCCTCAACTGCCCAGCTCACCCCGTCTTCCATCACAGCAAGTTGCTGGGTTTGGCCATCCTGAGCGCACCCCAACCTATAAGGTTGCTCTTAACCCAGCCTTCATGCATGCTCAGGCGTTCAGTCGTGTCTGACTCTTTGTGACCCGTGGACTGTAGCTCCTCAGGCTCCTCTGTCCGTGGGGTTTCCCAGGCAGCAATGCTGGATTGGGTTGCTATTTCCTTCTGCAGGGGATCTTCCCAATCCAGGAATCAAACCTGTGTCTCCTCCATTTCCTGCACTGCCAGCAGATTCTTTATCGCTAAGCCACCTGGGAAGTCAGCCGACACTTCACCCCTTTAAAAATGTTGCAGTCTTGCCTCTGAGAATGTATTATTATCAGCTGGGTGAACTCTAGTTCAGTACTAAATTAAAAAATGTGAGTGTGTTAGTATAGAGTGATATGTTATAATCCTTCCACTCAACAAGATGAGTGATTTTGAGTAAAGTTAGTTTAAGCAGTTATTTTTAAAAAAGATATTTAACCTCGCTGGATTGTGGTGATTAAATTTAATGCCTAAAACACGTCAATGCTGCTCAAATACAAAGTCAACACCAAGCCTTTGCCTAATATACCCAGAAGATACTCAGTTAATGTAACATTTGATTGAGTCTGTATTTGGCTCTACATTCCATCCACATCCAATAGAGCTATTGCTCTATTGTACGTAATGAACAGATATCCTATTTCTCAGTATAGTACTTTTAAAACATGGAAAAGATTTTCAAAATAAAGATTTTTTTGAAAATCTCTCTTTTAAAGAGTACGTGTAAAACTTCTCTTATATGTTATAAACAATCATGTAAGTTTAGAGATCAACTATGTATATATTTGTACATAATAGTTACACATCTTATAACTAACATGGAGTAATTCCATGCCAACTGACTCATTTGTTACCAAGTGGACATGAATCCAGAAGACCACAGCTATGTTAAAACAATCCCATGGGGATGTGATATCTTTCAGCAAGGAAAAAGGAACTGAGTAATAGGATTAGTCTAATTATACTAACTGGAGAAGGGAATGGCAGCCCACTCCAGTATTCTTGCCTGGAGAATCCCGTGGATACAGGACCCAGCAGGCTACAGTCCTTGGGTTCGAAAAGAATCAGACATGACTGAGCGACTAACACACACAATTATACTAATACACATATAAATAGAAAAAAATAAGTACAAGATAAAGGTAACTTAGTTAAAAGGAAACAGCAACTCACTCTGGTAATCTTGCCTGCAAAATCCCATGGACAGAGGAGCCTGAAGGGCTACAGTCCATGGGGTCACCAAAGAGCTGGCTACCACTTAGTGACTAAACCATAGCAAACAACAACAATGACAAAGTTAAATAACTGCAAAAAACACTGCCAAAAAAAAAAATGAAAGTGAAAGACAGAAAGAAAGGAGGGTGGATGGGAGAGAGTAAGGAAAGGAGGAAGAAATAGAAGCATTAAGGAAGGAAAGAAAGAAGGAAGATTAGAAGAGGCCAAGCAAGACATGAAGTAAAAGGAGAACCAAAAATAACAAAAGCAAGCTGATGACCTGATTTCCTAAATCTAATGTTCCATCAGCCACATCTAAATTCAGGGGAGAGAGACAGAAAAAGATGGCGGAGGAATAGGACGGGAAGATCACGTTCTCCCTCACAAATTCCTCAAAAGAACATTTCAACGCCGAGCAAACTCCACAAAACAACTTCTGTAGGCTGGCAGAGGACATCAGGCAACCAGAAAAGCAGACCATTGTCTTCAAAATCAGGTAGGAAAAAATATAAAAGACGAAAAAGGAGACAAAGGAGGTGGGGAGGGAGCTCCGTCCCGGGAAGGGAAGCCCGTCCCGGGAAGGGAATTTTAAGAAGAGAGGTTTCCAAACACCAGGAAACACTCTCCCTGCCGAGTCTGTGGCGAGCCTTGGAAACACAGAGGGCAACATAACAGGAAGGAAAAATAGATAAATAATTAAAACCAACAGATTACAAGCCCACCAGTAACTCCCCCAGCGGAAAAGCAGCACAGACGCCTGCATCCGCCATTGGGAAGTGGGGGCAGGGCAGGGACGCGCGGGAGGCGCGGGCTGCAGAGCTTTGCAAGAATCGGGCAGGAACGCCCCACGCGCAACCAGAACGATCTAATTGGGCTAGCAAACCAGACTGTGGGATAGCTACCACGCGAAAAGCTCGAACATAAGACACCGCCAGGACTGAGCACAGAACAAAGGACGGAGCGGAAAAAGCCGGCTGCAGACCATTCCCCGCCGGGGACAGGCAGCCAGAGCCGTAAGGACTGGAAAGGGGCAATTGCAGACCCGGAGAGACTTTACTTACCTAACTGCAAGCAGGCTCCTTTGCTAAGACTTCTGGGGGTGCTGGACAGTCACAGTCTGCCTCACGGGGTGCGCCAGCGGTCCACCCAGAGAGCTGAGCGGTAGCGGCGGAAAAGGTGACAAGCCCCGGCGATCGCGCTCGCCAAACTCCTGAGCTACTCGGACCTGGGAAGGGCACAAAGCGCAGTCCCAGCCGCATTTGTGCCTCTGAGGGCTGCCTGAGGGCCGAACCTGAGCGGCTTGGACCGGGGAAGTGCACACAGCCTAGGGCCGGCCCCAGACGGTTCCCGGCTGAGCATCGTAGAGCCGGAGCGGTTTGTACGCCGCGAGAAAGGACAGGTCAAGCGGGGCAGAGATACTGTGTACACACGACAGTGCTATTTGTTTGCAGCATCCCCCCTCCCCACAGCGCGACTGAACTAGTGAGCCTAAAAACCAGCAAACAGAAGAAGTTAAACAGAGGGAACCACCTTGGAAGTGAGCCCACACGGCCCATAACATCAGAGAAGAGCCAGATATATTTTTAATTTTTTAATATTTTTAAAATCATTCTTTTTTTTTTTTTGCCTTTTGCTTTTTTTTTCTTTTTTTTCCGAGCTTTTTTTTAATTGTTAAGTCTTCTATTTCTCCTCTAATTTTTATTTCTATAACCTAGTATTACTATTTTTTTTTAAAAAAGACTTTTTTTTTTTAAGGCAAACACCATATATACTCTTTGGATGGTTGTTGGTGTTTTGTTTTTTTTTTTGTTTGTTTGTTTGTTTTTTAATAATTCTTTTTTTTTCTTTCTTCCTTTTTCCTTCTGCTTTTCCTTAATATTGTATCTTTGAAAATCCAACCTCTACTCCAGATTTTTAATCTTTGTTGTCAATTTTGTACATTTAA
This sequence comes from Ovis canadensis, assembly GCF_042477335.2. Taxonomy (NCBI): domain Eukaryota; kingdom Metazoa; phylum Chordata; class Mammalia; order Artiodactyla; family Bovidae; genus Ovis; species Ovis canadensis. The sequence continues at coordinate 107,330,208 of NC_091246.1, forward strand.
AAACCCAAACTTCACTACCCAAGTTTACCTGAGAGCGAGATTACTGACTTGTCCACTCTCTCCTCCTCTGGCCTCTCCTCTTTCTCCACCAGGTGGCCTCTGTCTCTTTTCTCCCCCATCTCTTCTCTATCCAACTCTGTGAATCTCTGTGTGTTCCAGACGGTAGAGAACACCTAAGGAACTGGTTACTGGCAGGATTTGTCTCTCTCCTACTCATTCCTCTCTCTTATCCTCCTGGTCACCTCTGTCTACTTCCTCCCTCTCCTCTTCCCCGTATAACTCTGTAAATACCTCTGAGCGGTCCAGACTATAGAGCGCACATAAGGAAGTGACTACTGGCTAGCCTGCTCTCTCCTCTCTTGATCTCACCGCATCTCATTCCAGTTACCTCTAACTACCCCCTCCATCTTCTCTTCTCCTTGTAACTCAGTGAACCTCTCTGAGTGTCCCTCAAGGTGGAGAAACTTTTCATCTTTAACCTAGATGTTTTATCATCGGTGCTGTATAGATGGAGAAGTCTAGAGGCTACTGTGAAAATAAAACTGAAAACCAGAAGCAGGAAGCTTAAACCCAAAGCCTGAAAACATTAGAGAACTCTTGAATTCAGGGAGCATTAAGCAATAGGAGCTCATCAAATGCCTTCATACCTACACTGAAACCAAGCTCCACCCAAGGGCCAACAAGTTCCAAAACAAGACATACCACGCAAATTCTCCAGCAACACAGGAACACTCCCCTGAGCCTCAATATACAGGCAGCTCAAAATTATCCCAAAACCTTTGATGTCTCATAACCCATTACGGGTCACTCCATTGCACTCCAGAGAGAAGAAACCCAGCTCCACCCACCAAAACTCCAACACAAGCCTCCCTAACCAGGAAACCTTGACAAGCCACTGATAGAACCCCACCCAAAGTGAGGAAGCTCCATAATAAAGAGAACTCCACAAATTATCAGAATATAAAAAGGCCACCCCAAACGCAGCAATATAACCAAGATGAAGAGACAGAGGAATACTCAGCAGGTAAAGGAACAGGAGAGTTGCCCACCAAACCAAACAAAAGAGGAAGAAGTAGGGAATCTACCGGAGAAGGAATTCCGAATATTGATAGTGAAAATGATCCAAAATCTTGAAATCAAAATGGAAACACAGATAAATAGCCTAGAGACAAGGATTGAGAAGATGCAAGAAAGGTTTAACAAGGACCTAGAAGAAATAAAAAAGAGTCAAAATATAATGAATAACACAATAAATGAGATCAGAAACACTCTGGAGGCAACAAATAGTAGAATAACGGAGGCAGAAGATAGGATTAGTGAAATAGAAGATAGAATGGTAGAAATAAATGAATCAGAGAGGAAACAAGAAAAACGAATTAAAAGAAACGAGGACAATCTCAGAGACCTCCAGGACAATATGAAACGCTCCAACATTCGAATTATAGGAGTCCCAGAAGAAGAAGACAGAAAGAAAGATCATGAGAAAATCCTTGAGGAGATAATAGTTGAAAACTTCCCTAAAATGGGGAAGGAAATAATCACCCAAGTCCAAGAAACACAGAGAGTCCCAAATAGGATAAACCCAAGGCGAAACACCCCAAGACACATATTAATCAAATTAACAAAGATCAAACACAAAGAACAAATATTAAAAGCAGCAAGGGAAAAACAACAAATAACACACAAGGGGATTCCCATAAGGATAACAGCTGATCTGTCAATAGAAACTCTTCAGGCCAGGAGGGAATGGCAAGACATACTTAAAGTGATGAAAGACAATAACCTACAGCCCAGATTACTGTACCCAGCAAGGATCTCATTCAAATACGAAGGAGAAATCAAAAGCTTTACAGACAAGCAAAAGCTGAGAGAATTCAGCACCACCAAACCAGCTCTCCAACAAATTCTAAAGGATATCCTCTAGACAGGAAACACGAAAAGGGTGTATAAACCCGAACCCAAAACAATAAAGTAAATGGCAACGGGATCATACTTATCAATAATTACCTTAAACGTAAATGGGTTGAACGCCCCAACCAAAAGACAAAGACTGGCCGAATGGATACAAAAACAAGACCCCTCTATATGCTGCTTACAAGAGACCCACCTCAAAACAAGGGACACATACAGACTGAAAGTGAAGGGCTGGAAAAAGATATACCACGCGAATAGAGACCAAAAGAAAGCAGGAGTGGCAATACTCATATCCGATAAAATAGACTTTAAAACAAAGGCTGTGAAAAGAGACAAAGAAGGCCACTACATAATGATCAAAGGAACAATCCAAGAAGAAGATATAACAATTATAAATATATATGCACCCAATATAGGAGCACCGCAATATGTAAGACAAATGCTAACAAGTATGAAAGGGGAAATCAACAATAACACAATAATAGTGGGAGACTTTAATACCCCACTCACACCTATGGACAGATCAACTAAACAGAAAATTAACAAAGAAACGCAAACTTTAAATGATACATTAGATCAGTTAGACCTAATTGATATCTATAGGACATTTCACCCCAAAACAACGAATTTCACCTTTTTTTCAAGTGCTCATGGAACCTTCTCCAGGATAGATCACATCCTGGGCCATAAATCTAAACTTGATAAATTCAAAAAAAATCGAAATCATTCCAAGCATCTTTTCTGACCATAATGCATTAAGATTAGATCTCAATTACAGGAGAAAAACTATTAAAAATTCTAACATATGGAGGTTGAACAACACACTTCTGAATAACCAACAAATCACAGAAGAAATCAAAAAAGAAATCAAAATATGCATAGAAACTAATGAAAATGAAAACACAACAACCCAAAACCTGTGGGACACTATAAAAGCAGTGCTAAGAGGAAAGTTCATAGCAATACAGGCATACCTCAAGAAACAAGAAAAAGTCAAATAAATAACCTAACTCTACAACTAAAGCAACTAGAAAAGGAAGAGTTGGAGAACCCCAGAGTGAGTAGAAGGAAAGAAATCTTAAAAATTAGGGCAGAAATAAATGCAAAAGAAACAAAAGAGACCATAGCAAAAATCAACAAAGCCAAAAGCTGGTTCTTTGAAAGGATAAATAAAATTGACAAACCATTAGCCAGACTCATCAAGAAGCAAAGAGAGAAAAATCAAATCAATAAAATTAGAAATGAAAATGGAGAGATCACAACAGACAACACAGAAATACAAAGGATCATAAGAGACTACTATCAGCAGTTGTATGCCAATAAAATGGACAACGTGGAAGAAATGGAAAAATTCTTAGAAAAGTACAATTTTCCAAAACTGAACCAGGAAGAAATAGAAAATCTTAACAGACCCATTACAAGCACGGAAATTGATACTGTAATCAGAAATCTTCCAGCAAACAAAAGCCCAGGTCCAGATGGCTTCACAGCTGAATTCTACCAAAAATTTCGAGAAGAGCTAACACCTATCCTACTCAAACTCTTCCAGAAAATTGCAGAGGAAGGTAAACTTCCAAACTCATTCTATGAGGCCACCATCACCCTAATACCAAAACCTGACAAAGATGTCACAAAAAAAGAAAACTACAGGCCAATAGCTCTGATGAACATAGATGCAAAAATCCTCAACAAAATTCTAGCAATCAGAATCCAACAACACATTAAAAAGATCATACATCATGACCAAGTGGGCTTTATCCCAGGGATGCAAGGATTCTTCAATATCCGCAAATCAATCAATGTAATTCACCACATTAACAAATTGAAAAATAAAAACCATATGATTATCTCAATAGATGCAGAGAAGGCCTTTGACAAAATTCAACATCCATTTATGATAAAAACTCTCCAGAAAGCAGGAATAGAAGGAACATATCTCAACATAATAAAAGCTATCTATGACAAACCCACAGCAAACATTATCCTCAATGGTGAAAAATTGAAAGCATTTCCCCTAAAGTCAGGAACAAGACAAGGGTGTCCACTTTCACCGCTACTATTCAACATAGTTCTGGAAGTTTTGGCCACAGCAATCAGAGCAGAAAAAGAAATAAAAGGAATCCAAATTGGAAAAGAAGAAGTAAAACTCTCACTGTTTGCAGATGACATGATCCTCTACATGGAAAACCCTAAAGACTCCACCAGAAAATTACTAGAGCTCATCAATGAATATAGTAAAGTTGCAGGATATAAAATCAACACACAGAAATCCCTTGCATTCCTATACACGAATAATGAGAAAGTAGAAAAAGAAATTAAGGAAACAATTCCATTCACCATTGCAACGAAAAGAATAAAATACTTAGGAATATATCTACCTAAAGAAACTAAAGACCTATATATAGAAAACTATAAAACACTGATGAAAGAAATCAAAGAGGACACTAATAGATGGAGAAATATACCATGTTCATGGATTGGAAGAATCAATATAGTGAAAATGAGTATACTACCCAAAGCAATTTACAAATTCAATGCAATCCCTATCAAGCTACCAGCCACATTTTTCACAGAACTAGAACAAATAATTTCAAGCTTTGTATGGAAATACAAAAAACCTCGAATAGCCAAAGCAATCTTGAGAAAGAAGAATGGAGCTGGAGGAATCAACTTGCCTGACTTCAGGCTTTACTACAAAGCCACAGTCATCAAGACAGTATGGTACTGGCACAAAGACAGACATATAGATCAATGGAACAAAATAGAAAGCCTAGAGATAAATCCACACACATATGGATACCTTATCTTTGACAAAGGAGGCAAGAATATACAATGGAGTAAAGACAATCTCTTTAACAAGTGGTGCTGGGAAAACTGGTCAACCACTTGTAAAAGAATGAAACTAGATCACTTTCTAACACCGCACACAAAAATAAACTCAAAATGGATTAAAGATCTAAATGTAAGATCAGAAACTATAAAACTCCTAGAGGAGAACATAGGCAAAACACTCTCAGACATAAATCACAGCAGGATCCTCTATGATCCACCTCCCAGAATTCTGGAAATAAAAGCAAAAATAAACAAATGGGATCTAATTAAAATTAAAAGCTTCTGCACAACAAAGGAAAATATAAGCAAGGTGAAAAGACAGCCATCTGAATGGGAGAAAATAATAGCAAATGAAGCAACTGACAAACAACTAATCTCAAAAATATACAACCAACTTATGCAGCTCAACTCCAGAAAAATAAACGACCCAATCAAAAAATGGGCCAAAGAACTAAATAGACATTTCTCCAAAGAAGACATACGGATGGCTAACAAACACATGAAAAGATGCTCAACATCACTCATTATTAGAGAAATGCAAATCAAAACCACAATGAGGTACCACTTCACACCAGTCAGAATGGCTGCGATCCAAAAATCTGCAAGCAATAAATGCTGGAGAGGGTGTGGAGAAAAGGGAACCCTCCTACACTGTTGGTGGGAATGCAAACTAGTACAGCCACTATGGAGAACAGTGTGGAGATTCCTTAAAAAATTGCAAATAGAACTCCCTTATGACCCAGCAATCCCACTGCTGGGCATACACACCGAGGAAACCAGAATGGAAAGAGACACATGTACCCCAATGTTCATCGCAGCACTGTTTATAATAGCCAGGACATGGAAACAACCTAGATGTCCATCAGCAGATGAATGGATAAGAAAGCTGTGGTACATATACACAATGGAGTATTACTCAGCCGTTAAAAAGAATTCATTTGAATCAGTTCTGATGAGATGGATGAAACTGGAGCCGATTATACAGAGTGAAGTAAGCCAGAAAGAAAAACACCAATACAGTATACTAACACATATATATGGAATTTAGGAAGATGGCAATGATGACCCTGTATGCAAGACAGGGAAAGAGACACAGATGTGTATAATGGACTTTTGGACTCAGAGGGAGAGGGAGAGGGTGGGATGATTTGGGAGAATGACATTCTAACATGTATACTATCATGTGAATTGAATCGCCAGTCTATGTCTGACGCAGGATGCAGCATGCTTGGGGCTGGTGCATGGGGATGACCCAGAAAGATGTTCTGGGGAGGGAGGTGGGAGGGGGGTTCATGTTTGGGAATGCATGTAAGAATTAAAGATTTTAAAATTTAAAAAATAAAAAACTAAAAATTAAAAAAAAAAAAGAAAGAAAAAATAAAAAAAAAAATAAATAAATTCAGGGGAGAGATAAAATTGCCACATTTCAGTAAAGTTTGGGTCTCTCTACTTGCTAATGACAGGACCGTGCCCTTGGGAGTTAACAGTGACATCTGTTTTCCATGCCCAGTGCCAATGGGGAGATGCCAGCACGGTGATGAGAAAGCAAGAGCAAATATTTTCATGTTGTGCTTGTTAGTGGTTAAAAAACCATTTGTGGTAAAAAGTGGGTAAATAAATAAAGTGCAAATATTTTTATAGGGAATCTGAACTGTTTTATAGTCAATTGTACAGCAAGAGGAAGCTTCAGAAGCACAGGCCCAGCTCTGACATCCTTTCCTCACTCCATTGATGTGTCGTGTAAATACAAGGAAAAATTTAAGAGCTTGCAACATGGGTTTTATTGAAGTCACCTAAAATGGAGAAGATCGATTTAAAATTAACCACAGTTTCGAAGAGGGCTACAAATTGTGGCTTATGAGGCAACATTGCAACTTCATGAGAGGTTTGAGCCAAAGAAAGTAATCTTTATAAAGGGAAATCATTGGATTTAAAAGGATATTTTAAATGTCACATTAAGAATGGGCCTGTGACTTTCATGAGGTTGTATATTGGCCTTTCAAAAAAGGAAGCCGCGAAAACATCTTTATAGCTTTTATTAAGGGAAAAAGGACATGTGTTATGGTAGATAATTGATTTATTTATAAGTAATTATTCAGTTCAGTTCAGTCGCTGAGTCATGTCTGACTCTTTGTGACCCCATGGACTGTAGCATGCCACGCTTCCCTGTCCATCACCAACTCCTGGAGCTTATTCAAACTGATGTCCATCAATTTAGTGATGCCATCCAACCATCTCATCCTCTATCGTCCCCTTTTCCTCCTGCCTTCAATCTTTCCCAGCATCAGGGTCTTTTCTAACGAGTCCATTCTTCGCGTCAGGTGGCCAAAAGATTGGAGTTTCAGCTCCAGCATCAGTCCTTCCAATGAATATGCAGGACTGATTTCCTTTAGGATGGACTGGTTGGATCTTCTTGCAGTCCAAGGGACTCTCAAGAGTCTTCTCCAACACTACAGTTCAAAAGCATCAATTCTTCAGTCCTCAGCCTTCTTTATAGACCAACTCTCACATGACTACTAGAAAAACCATAAATTTGACTAGATGGGCCTTTGTTGGCAAAGCAATGTCTCTGCTTTTTAACACGTTGTCTAGGATGGTCATAGCTTTTTTTCCAAGGAGCTAGCATCTTTTAATTTCATGGCTGCAGTCACCATCTGCCACGATTTTGGAGCCCAAGAAAATAAAGTCTCTCACTGTTCCCATTGTTTCTCCATCTATTTGCCATGAAGTGATGGGACTGGATACCACTATCTTAGTTTTCTGAATATTGAGTTTTAAGCCAACTTTTTCACTTTCCTCTTTCACTTTCATCAAGAGACTCTTTAGTTCTTCACTTTCTGCCATAAGGGCAGTGTCATCTGCATATCTGAGGTTATTGATATCTCTCCCAGCAATCTTGATTCTAGCCTGTGCTTCATCCAGCTTGGCATTTCTCATGATGTATTCTGCATATAAGTTAAATAAGCAGAGTGCCTATATACAGCCTTGACATACTCCTTTCTCGATTTGGAACCAGTCTGTTATTTCATGTCCAGTTCTAACTGTTGCTTCCTGACCTGTATACAGATTTCTCTGAAGGCAGGTCGGGTGGTCTGATATTCCCATTTCTTTAAGAATTTTCCACAGTTCGTTGTGATCCACTATATATTTATGTATTTGTTGTTGTTCAGTTGCTAAGTCATGGCCAACTCTTTGCAACCCCATGGAGCCCCCCAGGCTCCTCTGCCCATGGAATTTTCCCTGCAAGAATACTGGAGTAGGCTTCCTTCTCCAGGGCATCTTCCCTATCCAGGGACTGAACCCAAGTCTCCTGCTTCTCCTGTATTGGCAGGCAGGTTCTTTCCTGCTGAGCCACCAGAGAAGAACTCACGTAATAAGTTCAAATAAACCATTTGTTAGTAAATAATGGGTACATTCTGCTGTTCTTCTTCGTCTGGGAAAAATCCTTTTCCTTTCTAGACTGAACTTTCCCTGTATTTCAAATTTTGAGTGACCTGGCAGAAGTCTTTCTACATCTCCAGATCTAGGAAAAGTTGTCAGTTTCACAGCTTACAATACCGACTGCACCCTCGCAGCATTTTCTACGCTACATTTTTTTCAAAGCAAACAATTTTTCACTGAAGTATAGTTGACTTACAATGTTGTGTTAGTTCCATGTGTACAGCAAATTGATCTACTTATACCTATGTATGTATCTATTCTTTTTCAGTTTCTTTTCCATTATAGGTTCTGACAAAGTATTGAATCTAATCCCCTGTGCTATGCAGTATGTCCTTGTTGTTTATCGACTTTGTATACAGTAGTGTGTATCTGTTAATCTACACTGCATTTTAATTGTTTGCATCCATTAACAGACAGAGTCCCTGGGAAAGGAAGCAATCTCCAGTTCTCTATGCCCTATGTCTATTTGACTGTATGATGTATCTGTTTGGTGCCCATGTTCTCTCTTTTCCCAGAGGCCTCAATGATCTGACCCCTACACTTCTCCCTAGTCTCATCCATCCTGAAATTGTCTCCAGAGGGCATAGTCTACAGGGTCAAAAAAGTCAGACACAACTTACTGACTAATCAACAAGAAGCTGAGCTCTAGAAATAGTTTTAGGCAATGGGGAAATCCGTAGTGATCAAAAATGTAATTTTTTAAAAAATTCTTGCTCTCCTACAAAGGGGTAAAATAAAGCAGGGGTAAAAGCCTGGAATATTCAGGGAACTTCAGGTACTTTCACACGACCTGTATAAGAAGTATCTGTAGAAAGTGGCAGTGGATGAAACCAGAATGGTAAATAGTAGCTTTAATGCTAAGAAGTGTGAATTTTAGGAATTTCCCTGGTGGTCCAGTTGTTAAAATTTTGCCTTCCAATGCAGGGGCTGTGGGTTTGACCTCTGGTCAGGAAGCTAAAATGCTGCATATCCAGCCGCAAAAAAAAAAAAAAAAAATCCAAATGTAAAGCAGAAGCAATATTGCAACAAATTCAATAAAGACTTTAAAAAATGATCTACATTTAAAAAAAAAAGAAAATTAAAGAAGTATGGATTTTATCCTGAAGGAAGCTAAAGGAGGGCTGTCACTGAAGAATACTCCTCAGGGAAAAGGCATCGTGGGTTTTGGAGTCCAAGTCAGATACCAAAAAGATTATGCAATTGGGATTACAGGAGAGAAACTACCATTGTTTTCAGAAGATAGCTTCCAAAGGCCTTTTCCTCCACTTCTCTTGTTATGATGTTTGGAAAGAAAACACAACTGGAGGAGAAGATATTAGAATATATATATGTATGTATAGCTTGGGAGGGTTCACACTGTGATTCATTGCTATTCCCATCTCCATGGGAAAACTTCACTGTGAAACACTTAAATTCCTTCCCTGTAAAATAAAAGCTTAAAAATAATACCCATCCATCCTTGTAAAATGACAAGCCAATTTAAACTTGGGGGAAAACAACTTGAAATGGGCTGGGGAAGGGTAAGGAGGGCTTTCATTTTCTGACTGTGTTAGTCACTAGATAAGGACCCTCTGGGGCTTTTATGTCAGCTAATCCCCATTGACCCCCATAGCCATCCTGCAGCATCCATCACAAAGCAACAGGAGATTTTTGCTTTCTAATTGTTTCCACAGACATTGCTTTTCTCCCCGAAGATAGATGATCTACTTGGAGTTAATTTTCATTCTCTGAAGCCAACTTAGATTTTACTCAGAATCTGAATTCATGCTATTTATATAAAAGGTTTTCCTTTTAGATAAATTTGCATAGAGGAGTGTATGCAGTCTTTATATTAATGCATTTTGTTGTTGTTGTTTAGTTGCTAAGTGGCATCCAATTCTTTTGCAACCCAGTGGACTGTATGTAGCCCTCTAGGCTCCTCTCTCCATGGGATTTCTCAGGTAAGAATATTGGAGTGGGTTGCCACTTCATTCTTCAGGGGATCTTCCCAACCCAGGGATCAAACCCATGTCTCCTGCTTTGGCAGGCATATTCTTTACCAGTGAGCCATCACAAAAGCCCAACACGTTATTTTAGGTACAGGTATTTTTCTTAAATGTCAAGCATTCCCTTAATTGTACTATTGAGACTGGTTTTGTGCTTCCAAAAGAGTATTTCAGTTACAGTTAGGAGATATAGAGATACAGGCAGAGTGAAGTAAGTCAGAAAGAGAAAGACAAATATCTACAATATCACTCATATATGGAATCTTTAAAAAAAAAAAAGGTGCTAATGAGCTTATTTACAAAACAGAAGTAGAATCATAGATGTAGAAAACAAACTTATGTTTACCAGAGGGTGAGAGAGGGAAATAAGTTGGGAGATTGGGGTTGCCATATATACCTTACTACATATAAAAAAGATAACTAATAAGGACCTACAGCACAGCACAAGGAACTCTACTCAATACTCTGGGAAAACAATCTACAAAAGAGTGGAGATATATATATATATATGTATCTGTATACATAATTAAGTTACTGTGCTGTACACCTGAATTGTGTATACAACATTGTGAATCAACCATACTCCAATAAAAAATTTTAAAAAAAGAAAAGAAAATATCAATCCTGAGGAGAAGCCTCCCCAGCCAGTTTATAGCCTCCAACTTCAGGGAGGCAAATGTGGGTATTTTAATGCAGCACTGCTAAGCTTCCCCAAGAGGTGAAACAAAGTTCTTTTTTATTATTTTGCTTTTTTTTTATTTTTTAAAGTATGAAAGTATGATAAAGCATTTATAGGAGACTTTAAAAAAAGGCTACATACAGTTCTACTATATATTACCATAATTTTTTAAGTAGCTAAATTAAGACTTTTAGCTGGAGTTTCAATATCAAACTCTCAAAAATTAATAGAATGAGTAGACAGAAAAGTGGAAGGATGGAATAAACCTGAAAAACATTATGAACCAATTCAACATAATTAATATTTATATAATTTTCACACAACAGCAGGATACACATTCTATTCCAGTTCCCATAGATTATAAACCAGGAGACACTGGACCATATCCAGGGACATAAACCAAGGTGTAAAAATTTCATGGTCTGAAGGTGTTGAAATCAGGAGTCTGTTCTCTTATTACTGTTAGAAGACAGTATCAAACGATAGTTGAAAATAATCCCATGTGTTCAAGTGCAATATGTTCAAATCAAACAGATCTTTGATTTAGCCATTGAAAGCCTCAATAAAGTCAAAAGACTGAAAAAACTCAGGGTGGTTGCAGAAAATAAAGCATTTAAATGAGAAATTAATATCAAAGATATTTTTAAAACCTCATGTATTTGGAGGTCACTTTTGTGTCAAAGGTCACTTTTAAAGGATGGGTGCATCTAAGAAGCCATAACAAAGAAAATTAGAAAATATTTACAGCAGAATAAAAATGAAAAGATAATTTATCAGAATTTGTTGCATGTAGCTGAAGCTGCCCAATGCAACTAAATACCATGTGGTGTCCTGAATAAGGTATGAAAATAAATAATGGACATGCATAAAATTTTGTGAAATTTGAGAAAGTTCTTTTTAAAAGTCATGGAGGACACTGCCTCCCTTGAGAAACCTGTGGCATCCGGGGTGATAACAGAACCAAGTCTTTTCAGGCTAGCTGCCCAACTTGCCTGAAAACTTAGTGACAGATAAAATATAAATCAGGGTCCTTATCATCCTGGCTTCCTTGCTCGCCAAATGGGGGGTGAGATTATCACAGACCTGTCGGCCCACTGATGGCTTTTCCCCTCAGCACTGGGCAGCAGGCAGAACGGCTGGAAGCGGGCTGGCTGCTCTGAAACGTGTTCATGTAAACAAGCAGCGTCAGACTTCCCTGAATTGCCTTGCTGCGTGGTGCCATCCATCTCACTAAACTGTACATTTGATAGGGCCATATCATCGATATCTCAAAAAGAAAACAAATAAAAAGAAAAAAACCAAGTTCCCTGCTTTAGGCTGGGACCTCTCCTGCTGATAAAAGTACTAAGAACTAAATTGCCTGGCCCAGACAAGGGCTACTCCTTGAAGGAAGGTGGGGGGTGGGGCTGGGAGGATGTTTTTTAGGGCATTTAGAAATATCATCAGCATCCTCCAAGAAAGCATGTGGTAGTCACCTGAATTTTCACTGTGTTCCAGATATACCAGCTGAAGTACCTTTTTCTAATATTTAAAGGAAAAATTCCATGGACCTGATGGAATGATGCTAATGTGTGTGTTATGTTTTTCATCTTTTCATATGGTTTGCTTATGGGAGCAACATGGTTTTCTAGGCAGCTATGCAAACCTCATAACCCAATCCAATTTATTTTTTTAATCACTCTAAAATATACTAACCTTTTATTTTTATTTTTTTAACTTTTATTTTGTATTGGGGTATAGCCGATTAACAAACAATGTTGTGACAGTTTCAGTCGAACAACAAAGGGACTCAGCCATCCCCAATCTCATTTATTGATAGATACCTGGAAAAAGTTAAGTCATCTTCCATACTGACACTAATACCATCACCATCACCATCGGCACACACAAAGTAACAACTTGACTGGCTCACTCTGGGACCCTCTTCACTGAGGATACAAGTCTCTCACTTGGAAGAATGGATACACACGCTTTCTGACATAGCCAGGTAACTCCAGCTTTGAAAGAAAATATGCTACCTTTATGGAAGGCCAAATTGTGTGTTGGCACCAAAGTGAAAGGGACATGTCCAGCCAAAGGTGGTGTAAAAGTCTGGAAATTAACTCAGGCTGGCATTATTAAAAATGTTAGGATGTGAAGTTGATAGTTTGGGAAGAAAAAGAGACAATAGATTCTTTATAGAAAATCCAAATTAGAATTACTTTTCCTCTATAACAGAATAAGAGTAAGTCCAAACACATCCTGAGAAATGGTGGTTTTTACTGTTAATTTCCCGATGTGGCAGAAACCTGGGAGGCATATGGATGTGCAATATTTTGGCCACACCCAGATATGATAGCATGTGTCATGCTACTTGCTCACTCAAAATTGGCTCATAGCTGCTGGAAACTCAGATGTTTCCATTTAAAAATTGATGTCTGGATATAAATATAGAGAAAATAAATGTGATCAGACAAAGACATTAGCATATGAGTTTACTAAAAACACTATAAAAATGGAGGCAAGAAATATTGGTCTAAAATAATAAATATTGGTATAAAATAATAAACCCAAAGTTTTACAGTCAAGAAGTTATATTGAATGTAGGTAATACATCTTAGGTTTAACTTAATCAGGGACTTTTATTTCCATAGAATGCTTTTTTCCCCAGAGCTCTGTAGTTTGTTTGATTTTCTCATTTGGATGTAATTAGTGACCAATCCTTTACCTAATAATGAAAAGCCATACTAATGGAAGAATTTATCTCGCAAAAGATTTTAAACCAATAACACTTTTAGGGAAATTATTGATAACTTATTAAAACATTTTAAAAAATCCAAACTCTATTACACTTCTGTGCAGCATTGACTTAGCAAGGTTTTGTTATATAAACATGTTGTATATAAACATGTTGTCCCCAGAACTGGGGACCTGGGAATTTTCTGCCATGCTTTAGCTATTTTTTTCCACCTAAGCAGTGGAAATGAAGACATTGGGGTTTTTTGTTGTTGTTGTTGTCATTGTTCGACATATATCTATCCATTCATAAAGTAGTTTTGAAAGGCCACCATGTCCAACTGCATATATATATTTATATATACATTTATTTATTAATATATAATAAACACCATAGGTGGCGCTAGTGGTAAAGAACCCTTCTGCCAGTACAAGAGACACAAGAGACATGACTTCAATCCCTGGGTTGGAAAGATCCCCTGGAGAAGAAATGGAAACCCAGTCCAGTGTTCCTGCTTGGGGAACCCCATGGACAGAGGAGCCTGACGGGCTACAGTCCATGGGGTCGCAAAGTGTGGACATGACTGAAATGACTTAGCACACACAAACACAATAGAGTTATATGCACACAGGGCACACAGTAATAAAAAAGAAATATAATACATTGTTTCAGATCTTGAGGAGCTTTAAATCCAGCTCCAGATATAATATTTTGATGAATTTTAAATGCAAATTATTTAAGAGAATGATGAGCTGTCACAGAATAGTGCATTTCAGAGTGAATTTCATGAACATCTGAGAGAAATTAAAGATGGTCTAACTTTAGGAGAAGGTCACTAATCTTGTCTTGTCTTGTCTTGTCACCAACTTTCAGAAGCACTCCTAGTATCTGAAGAAGTGCTGATATTGGGGTTGCTATCTTAAACTGTTTTCTACCATCTTATACTTATCTAGGACTTCAGAGGATCCACTACCTGACTATCATTGCCCTCCAGGAAAGGAAGAGTCACAACCTGTCTCAAGTGTTAAACAAACCTAACTCTTCAGAAATCATTTAAGTTAACCTCCAACCTTAATGGCATAGTTTTAACTTGTCACATTAGGTCCCCAAAGATGCTTATTCAATTGTACATTGTCATTCTCTCCTTCAAGCTGAATAATGCCAAATCCTATCTTCCCAGAAGCCATTCTTTCATTGTCAAGGATACTGTTGGTGCTATTAGATTTATTTTCCATTTGGTATTGATTTGAAGCTAAAAGCTAGTTCTGGGACACAGCCTTGTTTAGGGGATTAGGATGGGTCAGGGAGTGGTTCACCTCTGCATTTACAGGATCATATCGGATCCAGGTCAGTGATGATAGCAACAGAGGTGACTCTTCATTGGTCCATGTTGTCTTATAGGAATATAATGCAAGCTATATATGTATAATTTTAAATTTCTCTTAGTCAAATTTAAAAGAGTGAAAAGAAATAGGTGAAACTGATCTTCATAATATATTTCATTTAACTCAGAACAAAATATTATCTTTTTGACATGTAATCAATATATACAATTATCCATGAGATAGTTTGCCTTCTTTTTTAAAAAAATTTTTTAATTTATTTATTTGACTGCACCAGGACTTACTTGCAATGTACAAGCATGCAGAATCTTCAGTCTTACTTGCAGCTTGTCGGATCTACAACTGATCAGTTCCCTGACCAGAAATCAAACCCAGGACCCCTGCACTGGGTATATGGATTCTTAGCCACTTAACCACAAAGGAAGTACCAGTTTGTATTCTTTTTTATACTAAGTCTTTGAGATCTGGTATGTTTTTTATACTTGTAACATATCTCAATTTAGACTGGTCACCTTTTTATGTTCCACAGTGATAAGTAGCCAGTGAACTGCAAAATCCTCTGCAAAACTAGAGGGCAGTCTCAGCAACCTTGCTGCAAACATGGATATCTTCCTGCTTGCTGACAGGCTCCATAGGCATGAAATCTAAATCCATTCTCCCTATAAGATGTGGTCCCTGTTCTCAGTCTCTGTGCTGTTCATTCCAAGTCTGAACAATGGTCATTATACTCAGTTTTATCAAATTATAAAATATTCAAAGGTTCTGCAAGAAGTCTGCAAGCTGAAAGGTATTCATCCAGTACTCTTCAGTGAAAAGAGATAACATGTGCCTTTTTTTTTTTTTCTGTTTACCAGAGCTCTGTTTTCAGAGTCAGTCAGCCAGTCAAGCAATATTGATTAGGGCCAGGCATGTTGAGGTGTTCAGAATGTGCCTGGGGCAGGGGAGAGGCGGACAGAGTGCTAGTCTTCAAGGTGCCTCCGTTCTGAAGTCCACTTAGGAAAAATCAGCCCACTTTTCACAAGTTTTATTTTTAGGTGCCTACAAGGGTTTATCAGACTGCACAATATCCGCTTGGGTGTTAATAATAAAAACAAGAAAAAAAAAAAAACTTTAGTCATTTTCTTTTTGTTCTATAACATTCAATTTAGCAAGTTTTCCAGGAAATAAAGACTCTCTTGCAAACAAATGAATCCAATTATTCCTTTCCATAAACACTTTGTTGTTTTTGTTCAGTCACTAAGTCGTGTCTGACTCTTTGTGACCCCCTGGCTTCTTTGTCCTTCACTATCTCCCAGAGTTTGCTCAAACTCATGTCCATTGAGTCAGTGATGACATCCAACCATCTCATCCTCTGCTGCCTCCTTCTCCTCTTGCCTTCAAACTCTCCCAGCATCAGAGTCTTCCAATGAGTTGGCTCTTGGCATCAGGTGGCCAAAGTATTGGAGCCTCAGCTTCAGCATCAGCCCTTCCAATGAGTATTTTGTAACTGGGTGTTATTTCCTCTTGTCTGTGGTAACAGAGCTCTTTCTTTTTAAAAGAAACATCAAAGGAAACAAAACAAAAATAATTGAAGTAAAAAATCATGAATGTGGTGTCTGGGGAGATACAAGTATCTGTAGGATGAACCAGCAACCTTAAGTACTCTGTGGGCAGTACTTACCTGCCCGCAGACAGATGCCCACTAAGGAACTCACTGAATGACTTCCTTCCCACCCAAGGAACTCACAGTGTTTCTGATCTCAGCTGAAAGCTAAGCCTGAGTTCTCATTAGTTGTTCTACCAGCTTCTAACGAAGCAAAGCTCTCAGAACTTCCCCTGGCATCATACGCTTTTCCCCTCACTTATCAGCTGACTTTAATGTTCTCTCCTTTTAGCCTTCAAGTTTCTGTGACCTTATTATGACATTGGAGTTGGATGATTTATCGTTGTTAAATGGCACTGTGCTGATTAAACAAAGGTCTTGCTGGCCTCATAGTCAGTCACAATGCCTCGATTCAGTGTGATAAGCTTAAACACACACAATTAGATGGAGTAATATCCAATTTGTCAAAGCTCTTGTGGCTTAATTTTCAGTCACAAAGCTTGAAAGAAACAGTGACTAGACACAAAGCTCCAGATTTATTGCTTAAGTACCTTCTAGTAAATTGATCTTACCCATCGCATAATCTCATTTTTGGACATTCTGGGAGACAGGGCAGCTCAACAAGCCTGAAGTTCCCTTAAAAATGGGCCTGAGGGTTCTTGATCATAGAACTTGAAAGCTCAGCGATGAGATAGGAGTGTCTCTTCAGAGGCAGACAACCCATTTGCCTGGCCAGAGTTTCCTTTCAGGATAATTGCATGAAAAGAATAAATGTCAGCAAAAAGATGAAAGATTCATGTAGGGAAATAAAAATATATACAGAGTCCTGAAAACATCATCCTGAAACAGGCCACAGCTCTATTCTGTGAAGAATAAAACAGGAGCAGCTGACATTTCTTTCAAATGGGTTATTACCATCATAATTATCTTATCCCAGGAATAGTCAGTTTTTCTGGCATATGTTTTCAAGACAGGCTACTATTTTCTAATTGGAAACAAGGTAGAAAACATCCTTCCCTTGCAATTTTTGGAAGCAACATTTACTTTTCCATTCAATGAATAGGAAAGAGTAAATATGAATCTTTTCTGCATATTCAATGTGGAAACCATTTGCTATTGTAGTAAAGACACAGAGTAAGGTTTATATTCAATGTGCCCAACTTTTTGTGACCCTTTGGACTGCAGCCTGCCCAGCTTCTCTGTCCATGGGATTTTTCAGGCAAGAATACCACAGTGGGTTGCCATTTCCTCTTCCAGGGGATCTTCCTGATCCAGGGATTGAACTGGCATCTCCTGAGTCTCATGCATTGCAGGCAGATTCGTTACCTGCTGAGCCATCTGGAAGGTGCTCTATACTCGAATATCCTAAAAATATTTATTGGCTAATTGAAGCCATTGTTCTAGGTGTCAGAGAGATAGAAAAATAAGTAAGAGACAGTCTTCATTCTGAAATCTCCTGTGAAATACATAAACATGCACATGATTATTTTATTAGACAAAAAATTTATGCTATGAGAGAAGCATAAAGCTGAAGAGGTAAAATTGGCAACAGACACTAATAGGTGGTATTTGAGCAAACGCTCGATGGAAAAATAGAATTTCTAGCCATAGATAAAGGATATCACAGGGACAGAAGAGGGTGTGAACAAAGCCTGATGCTGTCAAGGTACGACTGAATTATTTCTTTCCCGAGAAAATGTTTTAAATAATTTACATGAATTTCCACACTTTCATATACATCAAAGTTGGTCTACTCAATCGGATACAGAGTAAGAGACTCCTCAAAGTACAGCCACCCAAACAAAAAGGAAGTTTTGTTCCCTCTTAAGGAGCAAGTTCCATGGAGTTGGCAGTGCAAGGCAGGGAAGGCTCTGTGCTCCACAAGGTCATGTAGGGACCAAGACTCCTGCCACTCTGTCACCCAGCTGGATCTGGGGCAGCAATATGTAAAATACAACACTTTGCTGTTGTTTAGTTCCTTAGCCGTGTTTGACTCTTCTGCAACCCCACAGACTGTACCTCGCCAGCCTCCTCTGTCTATGGGATTTCCAAGGCAAGAATACTGGAGTGGGTTGCCATTTCCTTTTCCAGGGAATCTTCTCAAATCAGGGATCAAACCCTCATTTCCTGCAAGTCTCCTGCATTGCAGGCAGATTCTTTATACCTGAGTTGCTGGGAAAGTCCAACACTGCTTCTCTTAAAAACTAGAATGAACAAATAAAATAAAGAAAAGCAAAACAAAAAGAACTTTTAAAGGCATGTATTTAGGACTTTTCTCTGTTTTTTAAAAAAGTCTAAGTATCCTTATCACAGGTAAGGATGTCATGAAAACCCCTTGGGAAGACAAAGACAATGCCAAGACACACTGGGGAACATTAAGAGCCGTAATGAAGGGAGCTTAGCTACCAGAATTGTTCAAAAGAGACATCAGAAAACTCTAGGGAACTGTCAGAGGGGAAAAAAAGAAAAGCAGAAGAATTGGAATGAGTCTGGAGAGACTGAAATTTGTCTGCATTGTACCTTTCTTTTGACAATACACATCCATCTTTAGCAGATTCATTGTTTATTCTTATTATGCCAGGTTTCCTTTTCTGGTCTGCCAGTTCTCTGGGGTCTTGTAGGCAAGTAGCTTGAGTTTTCCAGTTTCAAAAGCATTTGGAATTTAAAAAAGACAAAATATAAAGGCTCCCCAGCAGCCCAGTTTACTTAGGAAGTTTTAATCATAATAATCTGCATGGTGTATGGGAATTACTGCCTCAACTATCTATCTCCTTTCTCTTTAGTCTCTGGGGAGAAAAGCCAAAACCCCCTCCCTCCAATTCAAATGCTGTAGAACATTTTGATGAAAGTGTTTTGTCCCAATCTATCTTCCTGATTCCTTTTTCGAGATAAGGAACCCAGTTAACTTAGAAGAGCCACCATGACAGAGTTATAAATTGGGTCATGGGGAGAAAGTCAAAGATTGCCTTAGGACTAAGCTGTCATTTCCTTAAGGGATTTGGCAAGTTCCCTTCCTAGGTGGTGCTAGTGGTAAAGAACCCACCTGCCACTGCAGGAGACAGACACAGGTTCGATTCTTGGGTCAGGAAGATCCCCTGGATGAGGGCCTGGATACACTGGAGAATCTCATGAACAGAGGAACCTGATGGGCTACAGTCCATCAGGTCGTAAAGTGTTGGACCAGACGGTGTAACTTAGCTCAGGGTACACCATTGAATAACTCAATACAACCTGGGTTTGCATTCTAGCTTTTGAGCTCTCAAAGACTGACTGCAGCTGTGGCTGGGAATAAACTGGAAATGCTAACCCAGGGACCACGAGTGGAGTTGGGGTTGGTGATAAGAGGTGCCAAAGTTCAAAGATCACAACTTAATCTGAGCCAAAAGGCATTTATTTGCAAAGGGCATAAAGCGAGCTCAAACTCCCATAATCCACACAGAACACAGAAGTCACCACTAAAGGGATTCAACATCATCATGCCAGACTCTATGCAAGTTATTTGGCTCCTTCCCTGTCTCACCACCGCTTCCTCCCACTTGGTCACACAGGATAAGCTTTCATCTAACCTCAGCTAAGTCCCCTGGTCTTACCAGGAGATCTGCAACTCCCCACCATTGGAGCAGGATGGAACGCATATTTCTAATGAAAGAAGACTGACATTATTATTATTTTAATTAACTGATTAGCATTTAATTAACATTTAGCATTCTTTTTCTCCCTTTTCCCTCTCTTAAAATCATTCCCCAATCTATCCCACACTTTCCCGACCCCCCACAAAAAATTTAATTCAGTGAAAAATTGTAAGTTTAGGATCTCAGACTCCACAATAAAATAGCTTTTTGTGTCATCTGCAAGTTGTCACAATACACTTGGCCTCACTAAAAGGCTGAACAAAGGATAGTATTGTCAAATGGAGGTCTTTAAGTATTTTGTGACTTTGCTAGCACTTAGACAATGGACAAGAGGTGTTTCCTTAAACACTTTGTCCAAATGAAAATCATGTTATTAATTTATTCTATCTTTGTCAGTGAGGTCCAAAATAACAATTTCTAGCATGTTTCATCAATGATAAACATATACACAGTTATGTTGTGTACAAAATAGGGTTGTAACTAGGTCTCAGTGGGTATTTTACACACATGCTATTTTTCAAGGACTGTGCATTTCTCTGTATAAACTGACTAAGATAATTTCAGAGACTTAATGAAAAGAGACAACACGAGAAGTTGTGATTTCCTCAAAGGTCCTTTTACACTTGTCAATGCATTTTTTTAAAGAAGGTTTTGACCACACACACATGCATTCTCTAACTTGGAAGAATAGTTTCCTGTTGTAATCAACACAGATGACTTTGGGGCTTTAAAAAAGTCAGACGAATCTTCTAAATTGTTGAACTCTTTGGGTACATGTATCTTCTGCCTTGTTAAGTTTATTTACTTTATCCAGTATCCCTTCTTTTCTTGCTTTAGAGCCTGTTCAGTATCACTGACTAAATTGTAGAAAGAACTCCAAGACGATCTGACCAAACCATCATCACTGAAGTAAGAGGTTGCTTATCTACAGAATCAGGATAGGTGGCAATCCCCTCTGTTTTGAAGTCACTATGTGGCCAGAAAATATAAACATTGCTTTAAATTATAAAATGGCTTCATAGGTTTTATAGATTTATCAGAATTTTCTCATTAGTGACTCATCTGAATACCATACTCTAACAATCATAACTGGTATTTTTAAATTTTTTTGTTTATCAGCCAAAGATTTTTATTTGCATAATTTAATTCTTTTACCTGTTTTTCTAATTTTACAGGACTTTAAAAATTAATAGACAATTTTTAGAGCAGTTTTACATTTACAGAAAAGTTGAGCAAGAAGTGCACAGGTTTCCCATATGGCACCTCTATTCACTTGACACTCAATTTCCCTTAATTATTAATATCTTGCTTTCCAAGAAAAGTGTCGAATAGATAGCCTAACTCTACATCTAAAACAGCTGGAAAAAGTAGAAAAAAAAAACCCCAAAGTCAGCAGAAGGAAGGAGATCATTAAAACCAGAGCAGAAATAAATGAAAAAGAAATGAAGGAAACAATAGCAAAGATTAATAAAACTAAAAGCTGGTTCTTTGAGAAAATGAACAAAATTAACAAACCACTAGACAGACTCATCAAGAAAAAAGGGAGAAAAATAAAGTCAATAAAATTAGAAATGAAAAAGGAGAGGTTATAACAGACAACACAGAAATACAAAGGATCATAAGAGAATATTATGAGCAACTATATACCAATAAAATGGACAACCTAGAGAACATGAACAGATACTTAGAAAAGATTGGCCTCCCAAGACTGAACCAAGAAGAAATAGAAATTATGAACAATCCAATTATGAACACTGAAATTAAAACAGTGATCAAAAAATCTCCCCAAAAACAAAAGCCCAGGGCCATATGGCTTCACAGGGGAATTCTATCAAACATTCAGAGAAGAGCTAATGCTTATTTTTCTGTAACTTCCCAAAAATTGCAGAGGAAGGAACACTTCCAAACTCATTCTACAAGGCCACAATCACCCTGATACCAAAACCAGAAAGACAACATGAAAAAAGAAAATTACAGGCCAATATCACTGATGAACATAAATGCAAAAATCCACAACAAAATTTTAGCAAATAGAATACAACACATTAAAAAGCTCATACACCATGATCAAGTTGGTTTATTCCAGGGATGCAAGGATTCTTCAATATATGCAAATCAATCAACATGATACACCATATCGACAAATTGAAAGATAAAACCTATATAATCATCTCAATAGATGCAGAGAAAGCCTTCGACAAAATCCAGCATCAATTTACGATAAACATGCTTTAAAAAATGAGCATAGAGGAACCTACCTCAATATAGTAAAGGCCATACATGAAAAGCCCACAGCAAACATTATTGTCAATGGTGAAAAACTAAAAGCTTTCCCTTTAAGATCTGGAGCAAGACAAGAGTGTCCATTCTCACCACTATTATTTAACATAGTTTTGGAAGTCTTAGCTATAGCAATTAGAGAAGAAAAAGAAACAAAAGGAATCCAGATTGGAAAAGAAGAAGTAAAACTCTCACTGTTTGCAGATAACATGATACTATATATAGAAAACCCTAAAGAAACTATTAGAAAATTACTAGAGCTAATCAATGAATTCAGCAAAGTCGCAGGCTACAAGGTCAATAAACAGAAATCACTTGCAGTCCTATATACTAGCAATGAAAAATCAGAAAGAGAAATTAAGGAATCAATCCTATTCACCATTGCAACAAAAAGAATAAAATATCTAGGAATAAACCTACCTAAGGAAACAAAAGACCTGTGTACAGAAAACTATAAGACACTGATGAAAGAAATCAAAAATGACATAAACAGATGGAGAGATATTCCACGTTCCTGGGTGGGAAGAAGCGATATTGTGAAAAAGACCATACTACCAAATGCAATCTACAGATTCAATGCAATCCCTATCAAATTACCAATAACTTTTTTCACAAAACTAGAACAAAAAATTTCACAATTCTTATGGACATACAGAAGACCCCAAATATCCAAAGGAGTCTTGAGAAAGAAGAATGGAGTTAGAGGAATCAGCCTTCCTGACTTCAGACTGTACTACAAAGCTACAGTCATCAACACAGTATAATACTGGCACAAAAACAGAAATATAGACCAATGGAACAAGAAAGAGAACCCAGAGATAAACCCACACACCTATGGGTATCTTATTTTTGACAAAGGAAGCAAGAATATACAACAGGGCAAAGACAGCCTCTTCAATAAGTGGTGCTGGGAAAACTAGACAGCTATGTGCAAAAGAATGAAGTTAGATCACTACCCAATGCCATACACAAAGATAAACTCAAAATGGATTAAAGACCTAAACTTAAGACCAGAAACTATTAAACTCTTAGAGGAGAACATAGGCAGAACACTTGATGACATAAATCAAAGCAAGATCTTCTATGACTTACCTCCTAGAATAATGGAAATAAAAACAAAAATAAACAAGTGGGACCTAAGTAAACTTAAAGGCTTTTGCACAGCAAAGGAAAATACAAACAAGGTGAAAAGACAACCCTCAGAATGGGAGAAAATAATAGCAAGGGAAACAACTGATAAAGAATTAATTTCCAAAATATATAAGCAGCTTATAGAACTCAATAGCAGAAAAGCAAACAACCCTATCAAAAAGTGGGAAAGGGAGCTGAAGAGACATTTCTCCAAAGAAGACATACAGATGGTTAATAAGTACAGGAAAAGACACCCAACATCACTCTTTATCAGAGAAATGCAAATCAACACTATAATGAAATACCACCTTACACCAGTCAGAATGACCATCATCAAAAAATCTACAAACAATAAATGCTGGAGAGGGTGTGGAGAAAAGGGAACACTCTTGCATTGCTGGCGGGAAGGTAAACTGATAAAGCCACTATGGAAGAAGGTATGGAGACTTCTTAAAAAGCTAGGAATAAAACCACCATGCTGCTGCTGCTGCTAAGTCACTTCAGTCGTGTCCAACTCTGTGCGACCCCATAGACGGTAGCCTACCAGGCTCCCCTGTCCCTGGGATTCTCCAGGCAAGAACACTGGAGTGGGTTGCCACTTCCTTCTCCAATGCATGAAAGTGAAAAGTGAAAATGAAGTCGCTCAGTCGTGTCAGACTCTTAGCGGCCCCATGGACTGCAGCCTACCAGGCTCCTCCACCCATGGGATTTTCCAGGCAAGAGTACTGGAGTGGGGTGCCATTGCCTTCTCCATATGACCCAGCAATCCACTCCTAGGCATATACCCTGAGGAAACCAAAACTGACAAAGACACATGTACCCCAATGTTCACTGCAGCACTATTTATAACAGCTGGAACATGGAGGCAACCTAGATGTCCATCAACAGATGAATGGATAAAGAAGCTGTACATATATACAATGGAATACTACTCAGCCATAAAAAGGAATGCATTTGAATCTGTTCTAATGAGGTGGATGAAACTAGAGCCCATTACACAGAGTGAAGTAAGTCAGAAAGAAAAATATAAATATTGTATACTGACACATATATATGGAATCTGAAGAGATGGCACTGATGAATTTAATTTCAGGGCAGCAAAGGAGAAACATGGAGAACAGACCTATTGACAAGGTGGGAGGAGAGGAGGAAAGAAGGGGAGATGTACGAAGAGAGTAACATAGAAATATACAATGCATGTGTAACACCATGCAGAAGGAAATGGCAGCCCACTCCAGTATTCTTGCCTGGAAAATCCCATGGATCGCGGAGCCTGGTAGGCTACTATCCATGGGGTAGCAAAGAGTCGGACACAACTGAGCGACTTCACTCACTCACTCATGTGTAAAACAGATAGCCAATGGGAGTTTGCTGTATGACTCAGGGAACTCAAACAGGGGCCCTGTGACAGGCTGAAGGGTGGGTTGGGGAGGGAGATGGGAGGGATGTCTGGGAGGGAGGGGACCTGGGTATACCTATGGCTGATTCTTGTTGATGTATGACAGAAAACCACACAGTTCTGTAAAGCAATTATCCTTCAATTAAAACTTTTTTTAATCTTGCATTCCTATGGTACATTTGAAGCAAATTATATATGTATGTATTTTCTCCTTCTCTGATACTGTATTAAGTACTCTATTTTAAGGATTTTTTTATCCTCACATTAAGTTTTTTGTTGCTTTGCACACACATTTAGAATATCTGTTTATCAAGACCACACATGTCACACTGAGTCTATGCATCCAACCAAATGTTATCCTTCAGGTTTGGCATCTTAGGGGCAGTGAACTTACTACAGGCTTGTCCTGACTTCTGTAATGTCCATGCACAAGTGGCCCCTACTTTGGGTAGATGCACTTGAGTTGAAAAGAGAGGACTCTTTGAGAACAAGATCCCTGGAGTTGAACAGGGGGGCCCAGAAGAGCTGAAAAGTGGAGAGGAGATGAAGTGATGAGAATGGCTCTGAATTCTCACAGGACCAAGAGGATATGATGGCTTTGAGCTGCTGAGCAATGCAGAAGGGCAGCAGGTTTGGGCAAAAGTTTATATTATGAAGAAAAAGAAATGAGAAGCCTGGGTTTAAATCCCTAACAACCAAACAAATCACTTCTTTTTCCTCTCATTTCTTTTTCCATAAAATGAGATTAATGATGAATCTATTCAACTGGAAACCTTGGTGCACCAGACAGGAATCTGAATAAGCTTCTGTCATTTTTGTAATAGAACAAAAAATCATGTTTCATTATGGAATTTCCCACAGGTTGTCTTCTTGTTCCTGAATTACTTGTTAGATTTCAGAAAATAAATAACGATGGATTTTTGGCTACTTTGGCCACATTTGATTACCAATTATGTCATCTTCATCAATGAAATTCAAAATAAAGGATTGAGAGATTGTTTTGTAAATATAGAGCTACATAGAATTTAGTCTCCAAAGAATAAATCATCAAAGAGCTTCCCTGGTGAGGGAAGTCACACCTGCTGAGACTTCTGAGATGACAAAAATATTGCAATAAATACTTGAATTGCTTTCAAATGTGTTGCTGGTATACTAAAAGTTCTAGGTTGTTAAAGAAAAAGTTAACTGCTAAATCATTCAGGTTAACTACAGATTATATTTTTGGATTAGAATTGCAGACCAATTCTTTCCCCCTATAAAGTTGCAAAGTGGAATAACCATGTTATCATTCAGTTTTTATTTGGCCTCCACTGTGAGACTGGCTAATTTTTAGTTCCTTAGAACACAACAGTTTCTGTTTTCAGGGATCATAGGGTTTAACTGGGATGTGGAGGGAGCAGTGGTCATGGAATTCTCCAGGCAAAAATACTGAGTGGGTAGCCATTATCTTCTCCACGGCATCTTCCCAACCCAAGGATCCAACCCAGGTTTCCTGCATTGCAGGCAGATTCTTTACCATCTGAGCCATCAGGAACGCCCCGTATGTAGACAATAGACTAAATACGTAATTCCAAAGCAAGGAGCTAATCTTACTCCACAAGTAAACCCAGACAGCTCTGGACTGAAAATATTCTTAAACTCTTCAAGAGTGTTTCCTGCAAGGCAGGTACAGAGCTCGGATTTTATATATAAATCTCTTTTAAATCTCATAACTTCATAGGTCCTATTTCCCATTCTAGCTAGAAAAACAGATTTGGTATTTGCCGAAAGTCACCTGATATTAAAAGTGATAGACTCAGAATTTAAACCTAGGTACTCTGAATGCAGGTGTTTTGTGGCACCTTCACAGGATTAAACTGAGCCTGAAGAGTAAAAAATATCCTGTAATGGAGGGACTTCCCTGACAGACTAGTAGTTAAGACTTTACCTTTCAATGTAGGGTGTGCATCTTTGATCCCTGGTCAGGAAGCTAAGATTCTATATGCCTCTCAGCCAAAAAAAAAAAACACAGAAACAATATTGTAACAAATTCAAGAAAGACTTTAAAAACTTTATCTGTGTTACAAAAAATCTTTTTAAAAAATTATCTATTAATGGAGATGGTAGTTATGGCAGGAAAACAGAGAAGATGGTGTGGAGAGAATTGACTCCGAGAAGGAAGAGAGCATGATGGAATAGGTGCTGGCATAGAATGGCTAAAACACAGAGTCCAGGGAGAGACAACAGAGGGAAAGTGATGGGACAGGCAGACTCACATCTGGCAGGACAGTTGTGTAGAAGCTGGTGGTTCAGACTCCTCCCAGCTGTAGAGGGGAGCCTGAAGCTGTGGAGTATAAAAGGTGGTTTCATCTGTTAAGCTTCTGGTCACTTTGCTTTTGGTGAAATAATGATGTCCCACTCAAAACTTTTCTTCTAGATTGTGAAAAGATGATACAGATGTCTTAATTCATATTTTATACAGCAGACTAAATTTCAGTGTGGTAAAGCGACTTGCCCAGGATTACTAGTTAGAGAGCAAATTCCAACTAAAACTCTGGTGTCTTTTCTTCTGTCCTGGTGTCTTTTTAGTCTGTCTTGCAGCTATCTTATTATAATAATGTTGAACGCTTATCTTTGAAACATGATTACTGCTAAAAATGAACACACATGATGCCAGATTAATTATCCTGAAGTTCTAAACATATTGCACCTTTATTTCTATGTAGTCATAAAATACACAATTATGAACAATAAAAATTCTTATGTTTGAAAAGTTCAGTTCAATTCAGTCGCTCAGTTGTGTCCACCTCTTTGTGACCCCATGGACTGCAGCACGCCAGGCTTCCCTGTCCATCACCAATTCCTGGGACCTACTCAAACTCATGTCCATTGAGTCGGTGATGCCATTCAACCATCTCATCCTCTATCAGCCCCTTCTCCTCCCTCATTCAATCTTTCACAGCATCAGGGTCTTTTCAAATGAATCAGTTCTTTGCATCAGGAAGCCAAAGTATTGGAGTTTCAGCTTCAGCATCAGTCCTTCCAATGAATGTTTAGGACTGATTTCCTTTAGGATGGACTGGTTGGATCTCCTTGCTGTCCAAGGGACTCTCAAGAGTCTTCTCCAACACCACACTTCAAAAGTATCAATTCTTCAGTGCTCAGCTTTCTTTATAGTTCAACTCTCACATCCATACATGACTATTGGAAAAACCATAGATTTGACTAGATGGACCTTTGTTGGCAAAGTAATGTCTCTGCTTTTTAACATGCTGTCTAGGTTGGTTATAGCTTTTCTTCCAAGGAGCAAGTGTCTCTTAATTTCATGGCTGCAGTCACCATCTGCAGTGATTTTTGAGCCCCCCGAAATAAAGTCTGTCACTGTTTCCACTGTTTCCCCATCTATTTGCCTTGAAAAAAATGGGACTGGATGCCATGATCTTAGTGTTCTGAATGTTGAACTTTAAGCCAACTTTTTCACTCTCCTCTTTCACTTTCATCAAGAGGCTCTTTAGTTCCTCTTCACTTTCTGCCATAAGGGTGGTGTCATCTGCATATCTGAGGTTATTGATATTTCTCCTGGCAATCTTGATTGCAGCTTTTGCTTCTTCCAGTGCAGCATTTCTCATGATGCACTCTGCATATAAGTTAAATAAGCAGGGTGCCAGTATATAGCCTTGACATACTCCTTTCTCAATTTGGAATCAGTCTGTATATTTGAAAAAGTGTTATTTTTCTTTTTAAAAAGTTTAGTGAAGTAAAGTTGATTTACAATGTTCAGTTAGTGTCAGGCATACAGTAAAGTAATTCAGTTATATATATATAGTCATCTGAAAAATCTGTTTTTTTAGGCATCTATAAAAAAGTAGAATATATGTTTTTTTACACTGTTAATATTACATATTTTTTGCACTATGGCACTTTGTCACAAATTAGGTTTTATCAGAGAGTACAAAGAAAATAAGAAAACAAAGTGAGTCCATCAACAGGTCCAGTAATCTATTGTTCCATATTTTCCTTCTGATAACCGTCACCTATCAACTGACTCACCATTCAGTGATAGTCACCATTCATCTTATCGCTACAAATTTCCTTCACAAAAGAAGGAATCTATTTGCCTTATAGATACAACCAGTTTTGAATGGAAAGGCAAAAGGGACGTACTGGCTCTTATTTAACATCTACAAACATTGACTTGATCTCAAGGAGACATTTGGAAAACAGAATAAACTATACATTTAAACATTTTAAGAATGATTTTATAACATCCTTAGTATTTAAATTTTGGCTTTGTCTGTTCTCACATCTTCCTTGATAGCATGTTGTCCACAATGCAAAGGTTTCGAAGGCCACCACTGAACTCTGTTCAGGGGCAGGTGCAGCCTGAAGATGTTAGGTGTCCTGGGGTCGTGGGTGCGGGGGCAGCAGAGCTCCCCTCAACATCCCTGCCAGTTTTGACTCAAAAAACCAAAGCCCACATGGACTGTCTGAAAGTAGACCTCAGAAGTCCACTGTCCCAACACAAAGTCTCAGAAATTTTGGAACTTGGTCAGTCGCCAATGGGTTTCATAGGCTGAAGGCACTTTTCATAATCTAATAAAATGAAAGCTATTGGACACCTCAGTGCCCTCCAGGAGCATCACAGAGGTGGACCTCTTTTCAGAGACTATGGAGGACAAGCAGAAAACGATCTTTTCTCTTCCATCCACCCTTATGGCTCCTCAAGGGCTGTCATTCACTAATGCAAACTTAAACAAGCGGTCACTGCTGAAACGGAAAACTACTGTTTATATGTGGTAAAACATTACGCATTTCATCTGTATAGAAGCTCTATGTGTATCTGAAGTTTACATAACTTCCAATTTGAGAGTGAGCTGAGACAGAAAAACTATGCTTATTTATTCATGAAACCTTATTTCTTTGTAATATCCTAGAATGCTGAAAGACTTAAAACCCGAAAGAGTTAAACTTGCAAAGAGACTCATTCATTACTTTTCAGAAGAGAAAATCTTCTTAACGCGAAAACATTCAATTCTTGGTTTCAGTCCAAAGGTTCTGTTCAGTTGTTTTGAAGTTACAAGGAAAAAAATGTACTTTTCCTATCGTACCCAATTGACATTTTTAAACAAAAATAATTCAAAGATATTTAAACAGTACAACTTCAAATGTCTGCTGTTAATCCGCTGTGGGGAAGAATCTGTAGGGGAAAAAGAAAACTATGAAAAAATAAACTTGGAGTTTGATCATCCTTTCAAACACTGAATCCAATGAAAATCCTTCTAGGTTTATGATTCTACTATCACAGCAGGGTTTATTTTTAACTAAAAGAGAATACAGATTCCTCTATTGTCTCTTCTGAGTGTTTTATAATGGGAAAATTTTTTTAACTCGTTTATTTAGAACCATGGATCAAAATAGTATCACACCAAGAAGTTTTGTTTCACAAAGAAATGCTAAATTAACCAAATTAACCTACAATTTCAGAATATTTTTGGTAAGGGCTACCCTTTATCTAGGACTTCCCTGGTGGCTCAGATGGTAAAAGCATCTCCCTACAATGCAGGAGACGTGGGTTCAATCCCTGGGTCGGGAAGATCCCCGGGAGAAGGAAATGGCAACCCACTCCAGGACTCTTGCCTGGAAAATCCCCTGGACAGAGAAGCCTGGTAGGCTACAGTCCACGGGGTTGCAAAGAGTTGGACACGACTGGGCGACTTCACTCACTTCACCCTTTATTTAAGATGATACAAAGTGGAATTAATATATGACCTTTTCTTCATATTTTTGTGTTATAATTTAAACACAAATTCTATTTTTAAGTGCCCCACGATGCATAATTTAATTTAAAGGAAAGAATATAAGGTACAGAACCCCAAAGATAAAAAAAGACACGGATGTGTCATTGTAAGTTCTTTGGCCTCTTGCAATTAAAGACAGTGGAAAACTGACAGGTTAGAATTCTCTGGTAAAATATGCTCTCTCTTGCAATTTGCTTTCCTTATCTGTAAAATAGAAGTAGTAAGAAGATTTGTGTAACAAAACAGGAGACATATGCAAAACAGCACAGATAATACTAACACTGTGTATACCAGCACTTGTTCATTTCCTCCCCACTACCTAGAAACAAACATACATTAATATAATTAAAAAATATAAACTGCAAATAAAATGAAATGACCAATACTAAACAACTTTGTATAATAAATTAATAACTCTCCATTGAATCAGTGTTTTTCAAGTTGTTGCTTATACACCATTAGTGTTTGTGAAATTTAACTTGGTTCCAACCATAAAAGAAGAGAAAAAAAGAAAATATCAGAGTATGTCACACATTGAAGAGTATTATTTCAATAAACTTTAACTTCAGTTGCATTTACAATGGGCATATGTATTGTAAACTGGGTCACAAAGTAAAATCTAATTCTTACTGTGGGTTATAATTATTTTTATAAAAAAGTATCACTTACTTAATCTGTTCATCCTATTGTGACATCATGTCTGTTTTTTTGAGTTCACAAAGTGTATAGGGAGATAACCTGGAACATGCTAGACTGAAAATTCACTGATGCATTTTCATCAACTGATCTTATTTTCCACACCCAAACAAAACCAAATGCGCTGGTTGTCTGGCCAAAAACTATTATTTATGGAGCAATTCCTAATGATGAGTCACTGGGCTAGATATATACTCTTCCTTAATCTGCAAAACTACCTCAGGAGATCTCCATTTTACAACAGTTTCCTCTTCTTAAAATGGAGATCTCCTGAGGTAGTTTTGCAGACTAAAGAAGAGTAAAGGAGTACGTCAAGGTTGTATATTATCACCCTGCTTATTTAACTTATGTGCAGAGTACATCATGAGAAATGCTGGGCTGGAAGAAGCACAAGCTGGAATCAAGATTGCCGGGAGAAATATCAATAACCTCAGATATGCAGATGACACCACCCTTAGGGCAGAAAGTGAAGAGGAACTAAAAAGCCTCTTGATGAAAGTGAAAGGGGAGAGTGAAAAAGTTGGCTTAAAGCTCAACATTCAGAAAACGAAGATCCTGGCATCTGGTCCCATCACTTCATGGCAAATAGATGGGGAAACAGTGGAAACAGTGTCAGACTTTATTTTGGAGGGCTCCAAAATCACTGCAGATGGTGACCGCAGCCATGAAATTAAGAGACACTTATCCTTGGAAGAAAAGTTATGACCAACCTACATAGCATATTGAAAAGCAGAGACATTACTTTGCCAACAAAGGTCCGTCTAGTCAAGGCTATGGTTTTTCCAGTGGTCACGTATGGATGTGAGAGAGTTGGACTGTGAAGAAAGCTGAGCACCGAAGAATTGATGCTTTTGAACTGTGGTGTTGGAGAAGACTCTTGAGAGTCCCTTGGACTGCAAGGAGATCCAACCAGTCCATTCTAATGGAGATCATCAGTCCTGGGTGTTCTTTGGAAGGAATGATGCTAAAGCTGAAACTCCAGTATTTTGGCCACCTCATGCAAAGAGTTGACTCATTGGAAAAGACTCTGATGCTGGGAGGCATTGGGGGCAGGAGGAGAAGGGGACGACAGAGGATGAGATGGCTGGATGGCATCACCAACTCAATGGACATGAGTTTGCGTGAACTCCGGGAGTTGGTGATGGACAGGGAAGCCTGGCGAGCTGTGATTCACGGGGTCACAAAGAGTCAGACATGACTGAGCGACTGAACTGAACTGAAAGGGACCCCAGGGCTTCCCTGGTGGCACAGTGGCAAAGAACCCACCTGCCAATGCAGGAGATGCAAGTTGGATCCCTGGGTTGGGACTATCCCCTGGAGGAGGAAATGGCAACCCACTCCAGTATCCTTGCCTGGGAAATCCCACCGACAGAGGAGCCAGTGAGCTACAGTCACATTGGATCGCAAAATAGTCGGACGGGGCTTAATGACTGAAACAACAGCAACAAAGGGACCATAGAGACAGGATGGATTGGATTCCAGTCTGGCCCCACTCTGCACCCCTGCTTTTCACACTAAACCATAACATGTTCTCAGGTGAAATAAGGTTAACTCACACTCTCAGTGGAGAAGTGGCTCCCATGGCTAATACCTTCCTGCTCCTGTAGTGAACCACACAAAGGAAACTGCACATAGATGGCAAAAAACACTTCTCTTGGAGCAAATTGAGTCTATCAATGACTGGTTTAGTCATAGCACAATTTAGCCTTTTAAAGAGTCAGAATTGTATAAATACAGTACAGGAAGTTCAAAAAGTAATATTTTAGAAACTGCATTCTTTTCCCCAGAACAGACAGCACAGAAGGTTCCATTTCCCACATTAAAACACTCTGTCTTCTTGGGATGCAGGGAAACATTTACTAAGAAGTCTGAACAGCCAGGAGCATGAACCCTGATGCTTTCCACTGTGTTCACAAGACCGATGGATTCAACGGCAGTCAAGGATTCTGAAATAGCCCGTTCAGATTTCTTCACTCATGCTCAGTTAATATGAATCACTTTGACTAAGCATTGCCCTGCTTTGCAGAATGGTATTCTGACATTATTAATAGTTGGCTCAGTTCACTCAACCACAATAAGGGCTTTCTCCAGCCTGATACAGAGCCAGTCATGCCCTTGTGACTGTCAGCCTTAAGCTTGAGGATGGATTCAAATTCAACTTTTAAAATATAGTAAACATTCTCCAAAGATATATTACCACCGTGGACAAACTACTAAATACCAGCATAACAGGGCAATTGTGGAACTCCACATGAAATCTACACTTTTCATGTATCATATGAGAACATGTTACAGAATGGAACTTTTTTTTTTTTAGTGGAACTACTTAAGGGGCTTTCTACAATACTTACTAAAGAATGCATTAGTCTACTTTTTCTTCTTCTTTTCTTTTGTTTGCTTATAGTTGCTCAGGTCTATTCTAAAGTAACAAATTCTTATAGGACATCAGATAGTCTCAAAAAATACCCTGGTACAGACTATGTGATCCTGTCCACCTACAAATGGCTGCAAAAAAGAAGAAATTAACACATACCCTCCTATTTTGTAAGATAAATGGCCTTTTTAATTTACATCCTCATTTCCTCTCTCTGTGTGTTCTATTAAAAGAAACTGGCATCCAGACCTCGATAAGATGGTTATTTTGAGACATTTGTCTGCCATCTTCTCAGGCTGCCAGCTTTCCGAATAAAGTCATTATTCCTTGCCTCAAAAAAAAAAAAATCCTGTTTCAAAAGTTCTCACTTATAAATGGTATGTACTCAGTCACAAGATGTATTAAAGAGAATTTAAAAGGGATTATGAGTAACACCAAGAGGTATGCTTCACTTGGCTTCACCAGGGACACTAGGAAAGATGCTCGTGGTAACTTGGAAAATTTATTTTGAATTATGTGAATGTGTCTTGAACTAATACTCTTTCTTAAAAACTTTTGGATGGAATTCCAATTAAATTGGTCAAAACCACTGTATTTAGACTAGAAGCAACCTCTTACATCACTTAATTCCTGTCCTTCTAGAACAGGGCAGTCATTCAATGAAGAAGCTGGAAAGTATCTTCTTTTTCGAAAAGCAAAGAAGAAAGAATTGATTTTTCAGTGATAAGCTTTTAGACTGTTTATAACTTTCTTTGAGCCCCACCCTCATTAGCTCAAATTTTATTATTTATAATTGCCCGTTTAAAACAGTAATGCCACTCAGCCAATGTTTTAATGTGCTGTGTATGAATAAAGAATCGTAACAGCTTAAAACATAACTATTACACTTTTATTATACTTTTATATTGTATTTTAGCAGCTGGTCCCAAACTCATTTCTATCAAATTCATCTGTTGATTATTTTTAACTGGTTCATTACTTCTTTATTTTCCAAAGTTCTTTTCTATTTTCTGATTGTCTGGGAATAAAAGCTCAACACAGATAGAAAATATAGAGAAGATAGAGATGAAAAAAGTTCCCTGAAAGCTGCCACACAAAAGCAATCACTGCTGAAATTAAAATTTTATTCTTCTAAATGTGGACTCAGAGACTTCCTTCGTGGTTCAGGAGTTAAGACTTCACCTTCCAATGCAGAGGATGCAGGTTTCATCCCTGGGAGCTAAGATCCTACACGCCTTATAGCCAAAAAAACAAAACATAAAAAACAGAAGCTAAATTGCAACAAATTCAGTAATGACTTTCAACATGGCCCACATCAAGAAAAACAACAACAACAAAAAGTAACTGCAGATTTGGTGCATAGAGCATGCATTGTTTTATAAAACATAGTCTATAATATATACATCCTACTCTGTCCATGGAATTTTCCAGGCAAGAATACCAGAGGGGGTTGCCATTTCTTATTCTAGGGGAACTTCCTGACCCAGGGATCAAACTGGAGTCTCTTGTATCTCCTGCAATAGCAGGCGGATTCTTTAACAACTGTGTTACCTGGGGAGCCCATGCTGCTGCTGCTGCTGCTGCTGCTGCTGCTGCTGCTAAGTCGCTCCAGTCGTGTCTGACTCTGTGCGACCCCATAGACGGCAGGCCACCAGGCTCCACCATTCCTGAGATTCTCCAGGCAAGAACACTGGAGTGGGTTGTCATTTCCTTCTCCAATGCATGAAAGTGAAAAGTGAAAGTGAAGTCTTTCAGTCGTGTCTGACTCGTAGCAACCCCATGGACTGCAGCCTACCAGGCTCCTCCATCCATGGGATTTTCCAGGCAAGAGTACTGGAATGGGGAGCCATTGCCTTCTCTGGGGAAACCCATAAACATCCCCAGTAAACTATAAATCACAAGTAATTGTCTTTGTTATTAAAATTTTTTGATATTTAAGGGCTATAAATTTTAAACTCTTGGGATGTATAATTTATTTAGCTATTTTTATATTATTAGAAATTTAAGTTTCTTCCTATTATCCACTATTATAATTTATGTCACCATAAGTTTCTTTTACATATTCTTTGTATTGGTTATTTTTTAGAGATAGAATTGCCACGTCACAAGGGCCAAGAAGATGTTTAAAGTTTTGATATATATTGCATAATTGACTGCAAAAGAGATGGAAATAGTACCTTTACCCCCTGTTTCACTGCTCTGTGACCATTTTGGAGACTATTACTGTGTTCAATCCAGTTCAGTTCAGTCACTCAGTCATGTCTGACTCTTTGCGACCCCATGAATCGCAGCACACCAGGCCTCCCTGTCCATCACCAACCCTCGGAGTTTCCTGCTGCTGCTGCTGCTGCTAAGTCGCTCCAGTCCTGTCTGACTCTGTGCGACCCCATAGACGGCAGCCCACCAGGCTCCACCGTCCCTGGGATTCTCCAGGCAAGAACACTGGAGTGGGTTGCCATTTCCTTCTCCAGTGCATGAAAGTGAAAAGTCAAAGTGAAGTCGCTCAGTCGTGTCTGACTCTTAGCGACCCCATGGACTGCAGCCCACCAGGCTCCTCCACCCATGGGATTTTCCAGGCGAGAGTACTGGAGTGGGGTGCCATTGCCTTCTCCAACCCCCGGAGTTTAGGTAGCCTCTAAGACATAGTCTCCAATGATTCTCTCTCCTTCAGTGTGGGCTACACATAATGACTTGTCCTATTAAATAGAATATAGTAGACATGATAAGCTATCACTTCAGAGATTGGGTTATGAAAGACTGCTTCTTTCTTGTTCTTTCAACCTCCCTCTCTCACTGCTTGCACTGGGCAAATTGAGCTGCCATGTTGTTCCAAGCCCAGTGGAAAAGAAGACATGGCATGAGTTTGAAGAAGGGCCCTTCAGCCTTAGTCTAATCTTGAAAAGATTGCAACTTTATAAGAAACCTTGAGCTAGAACCACTCAGCTCAGATGCCTCCAGATTCTTGACCCACAGAAACTGTGAGAAACAGTTTATTATTTTAAGCTACAAAACTTGGGGGTAATTTCTTCAATAGCAATAGATAATTAATACAATCATTTTTCCCACTCCCACTGGTTTTCATTTAATGGTTGTATCTATAGAAAATTAAACATTGTTTTTCATTTGTTCATTAGTCATTCATGGTTCTTTTGTTGAGAATTATCTGTCATCATGTTTTCCTTTTTCCTTATGAATTCATATTAGCTTGTTGTGTATGAAAGACGCAACTCTTTAATCTTTACATATGTTGCAAACTCTGTTTTCTCAGTTTGCCATTTTGTTTAAATTTCTGTAAACTCCAAGGCTGTTCAATATAGAGTCTTTCAAGCTGTACTTCTTTTGTGATTTTTCTTTTGTGTTTTTGCAGAGAAAAGTCTTCTTCATTCCTAAATTAGATACATATCTGCCTTTCTTCTAATAGTTTTAGCTAATAAAACCATAGATATGTAAATATTTAATCCATTAAAATTTTATTTATATGATATTAGGTAAAAATGTAGCTTGTTTCTTTCCAGATAAATCTCTGATAGTCCCAGCAATATTTATTTAATAATATTTTTCAAGTTGACTTAAATCCTGCCTTTACATAGTAAACTCTTACAGTACTGTTCTCAAAGTGTGTTTCATGGACCCCAGGAGTTCTATAGAAACTTTCATAGGCTCCACAAATAGTCAAACTATTCCCATAAAGTACTGAGGCATTGTTATCTTGACATTTGCATGGATGAAGCCAAGCCAATGGCAGGCGGCACTGTGGCTACCTTAGTGTCAATCATACATTGTCTTCACTTTCACATACTTGCACTTGAAAAATAAAAAACAAATGTTACTTAAGAATGACTTTGATGAAGCAATAAAATATTAATTTTATTAAACCTCAATTCTTCAGTGTACATCTTTTTAATATTCTGGGTAACATAATAGGAAGACAGCAGAGATATCACTTTGCCAACAGAGGTCTGCACAGTCAAAACTATGGCTTTTCCAGTGGTCATGTATGGATGTGAGAGTTGGACCATAAGGAAAGCTGAGCACCGAAAAGTTGATGCTTTTGAACTATGGTATTGGGCAAGACTCTTGAGAGTCCCTTGGACTGCAAGATCAAACCAGTCAATCCTAAATGAAGTCAACCCTGAATATGCATCGGAAGGACTGATGCTGAAGCTGAAGCACTAATACTTTGACCACCTGATATGAAGAGCTAACTCATTGGAAAAAACCCTGATGCTGCAAAAGATTGAAGGTAAAAGGCGAAGGGGCAACAGAGGATGAGATGGTTAGATCGCATTGCCAACTCAATGGACATAAATCTGAGCAAACTCCAGGAGATAGTGGAGGACAGAAGAGCCTGGAGTGCTGTATCCCACGGGGTGGCAAAGAGTCTAACACAACTTAATGACTGAACAATAGCAATGTAACAGATTAGAAGACTTCAACTATGTAGTGATAAATGGTAGTTCTTTCGAAGGAAAATACTAGTGCAATTGTTTGAATTAAGAGATATTTTCATGAAACACCATTCTACTTGAAAGAATGACTGACAGACAAAATAGCTAATTTTTCAGAAACAACCATGTGATAGGTTCTAGTTTGGTATCAGAGAAAAATACTGATACAGTTGCCTTATCCAACCGTATATCTGTGTGGGGCCAGATTTTCTCAATACACATTAACCAAAACAACGTAAGGCAACAGATGGAATGCAGAGGCAGCAGTGAGAACCCAGATGTCATCTATTGGACGTGATATTAAAGAGAATTGAAAAAAAATTGAAACAATGCCACTCATCACTAATTTATTTTTATTTTGGAAGACACCATTTTTTAAAATAAAAACATGTTATTTCTGTTGATATGTAATGGGTTGTTATGGCAGCTTGAATTAATACAAGGGTATCAATAATTTCTCAATATTAGTTTCTTACACAGTAAATAGCCTTAGAAACAACCCACATAAACAAGACCTCTCTGAGTACCACTTTCCTTCT
Organism: Ovis canadensis; assembly: GCF_042477335.2. Classification (NCBI taxonomy): domain Eukaryota; kingdom Metazoa; phylum Chordata; class Mammalia; order Artiodactyla; family Bovidae; genus Ovis; species Ovis canadensis. The sequence continues at coordinate 107,368,976 of NC_091246.1, forward strand.
CTCATCTATATTATGCTTTCTGGATACTTCCCATCAGCATTTAAAGATGCTCAAGTTCTAAAATACTCAACCCCATTACTTCTTCCCTTCTGCTTCTCACCATCTCTTCATAACCAAACATTCTCTCTCTTGGCTTCTCAGTGAAAATAAACTGTCAATGTCTTCCTTGGTTAATGGCCCTTCATGCTCAGACTGCTTTGACAGGTCATTATCTTCTGTTCTGAGTCGCTCAGGGCTCAGTCCTAAGACTTCTAGTCTCATTCTTTCTTTCCTTCATCAATCAGTTCACCAATTATGATGCTGGTATGAAACTCCATCAATAGTTACTTCATGATTGCATTTCATTTCATATAAGCACATGGTTTTCTCCTTTTTTGTTTTGCTATAAATATTGAATTGAAAACAACTGATGAAAAATGAAAATACTTCATCCGTCTTCTCTGTAGATCTGTAAGTCAGAACACAGCTTTAGATAGACAGAAAGTGGATTAGATCCAACATTCTGCCAATTATTATACATTCCACCCTGACGTGGTTTTAATGGCTATACAAGGGCATAGACAAGAGTTTGGAAAGAGCAGGCACTTCTGATTTATATAAAAGACTTAAGCCGCTGTAGTAGAAATGGGTTGTGTAAGTGAATTAAAACACAGTCTACCAGGAAGGCCTAGACTTCCCTTCAAAAAATTTATAAGCTTCTATTATCAGTAGCATAAATCATCCGAACAACTACATCAACGAAACCAAATTATATAGATTATAATAAGGGGCCCAGTGGCTGGAATAATTTCAGAGAAATTTAACTTGGTTAGGTCTGGTATATTTTATACCAAAAGCTTTGCTGTATTCTTGTTTTTATAAATGGTCATTTCTTTGTTGTCAGGGACTCTATTGCATCAAATTCCAGTTAGCCATCAATTTAAGAGTGTTCCATCAGTTGGATCCACCAGATCTAAAGCTGAGGTTTGCCCAAGTCTGCTCATGTCATTCCACCACCACAAGGAGGAAATTTCATTTTCAGATTTGTGTTGTTACAGTCATTTGATATTTATGCATAATAACTTTTATAAAAATTATTGAGTCTATAAGCTTGTCCTTTAAAAGGTGGCTAGTTTCTCTTAGGACTTATGCAAATATATATATAGTTGACACAAATCTCACAGTTAGATAAGTTCAGACTGCTGAATCTCTCAGTACATCAGGCAGGCTTAGAACAATGCCATTGAGTTGTTTATTCTCTGCAAAAGGTACTAGAACATAGGATTTCAATATGGAGAATGATTTTATTTTTAAAAGAAGAATACCTGAGAAGCACTTAGAATTTTTTTTTTTTAGGATTTATTCATTTATTTTTGGCTGCACTGGGTCTTTGTTGCTGCACAGGGGCTTTCTCTAGGGCAGTGAGTGGGGGCTACTCTTTGCTGTGGTATGCAGACTTCTCGTTGCAGTAGCTTCTCTTGTTGCAGAGGTATCATTTTGCCCTCTTAGCAGACATTTTAATAAAAAAGAAGAGAAAGTCAAGCATTGGATCCTACAGAACATGGGTGTTAGGGAGCTGATGAAGCCAGAGAAGCCTACAGAGTTGACTGAAGTTAGAGAGAACAAACTTGGGGAAGTTAAGACAGAAAAGAGCTTCCAGAAAAAGGAAGTGTCTAATAAGATGTTACCTGAAAAGAATTCATTAGCTTAAGGCTTCAGTTTAGTGATACTTGGTAGGAATAGCATTTAAAAGCAGAGGCAAAATTTAAGAAGGTGAAGGATAAGTAAAGATCAAAGTGTGGGGACTTCCCTGGTGGTACAGTGGTTAAGACTTACCTTCTAGTTCAGGGGGTGAGGGTTTGAGCCCTGGTTGGGGAGCTAAGATTGCACATACCTTGCGGCCAAAAAGCCAAAACAGAAAAAAGAAGCAATGTTGTACCAAATTTAATCAAGACTTTTAAATGGTCTACATAAAATAAAAATATTAAAAAATAAAAAGATCAAGGTGTGAAAGTCATGGGTACTGACTTTCTTGCTTTGTCAGTCTTGGAATTAGAGTCTTGGGTCTACAGAGAAACAGTGGTGAGAAAAGGGATAGCAGTGTTTATTGGTCAGAGTGCTCTTAGCAAGAGAACAGGACAAGGGTTCAGGGGTGGGACTGAAACTGGGGATCTGACCTTGACCATTCATGCCCTTGTCATGGTGAAAGCCAAAAAGGATCCCACTGTTTTCCAACCCCAGCTGAGACCTGGTTGGGTTTGCCCTCCCAACCCCTGTTGGACGCTCTGTGGACTTTGGGAATCCTTTGGACTGGAAAATCCCACAATCACATCTTTTAGCTTTGGGGTTATCAGAAGCCTTTCTTCTCTAATCAAGACGTATTATTCACTTCTATTAGAATCATAATAGCCTTTATCTTCCAGCTGTTGTGCACTTCTCACAAAGGAGGTCTGTATACTTCTTGTCTATTTCCAGCAGCCGTTTCACATCTGCTTCCTCATAAACAGTTATGTGTTTTGTTCTGACACGATCTTTAAGCTACCTTTCCTGTTGAGAAAACACCGCTCACAATTGATTCTTTTTACCATAACCCTAGTCTGTGTGAACACACTGGGTGTTCCTTAATGGAGTTGTACATGCAAGTTAAAATCTATTTGAATGTATTCCTGTGTGAACACAGAATGTAAAATCCCTGTAATGTGTACAATTTGTGAACACATCATGCTAATTTCTACTTTGATTTTCCCCATACTGACATCCTTCAGGAGTATCATGGGCTTTTCTTTTCTACCCCAATTCTCCCGATGTTTGGAAGTCCTCCGCTAGTCCTCTGACAACAAGCTATTCCAGCACTCATGTGAAAACTGACTACTTGATCTTAGGCAGCCCTGACCTCTTGGAGCTTTGGTTTCTGAGTTTTAGTTTCTTATCAGCATAGCTTACATCACACACATATTCTGAAGTTCAAATCAGTTTATTTTGGGGAAAGCAACTCTGCAAATAAAAAGCCTACTAAAAAGTAGTCCAAGTGAATACACAAACTGTCAATTATTTTAGCATAGCTTTCTGTATTTAGAAAGACATCTTATTCTTGTGGTGTGCTCTGTCCCAGAGAGAGTTTTGTTATTGCCCTCAAATAGCATGCTTTTTTGTTTTTTAACTGATCGGTTGTTGCTATTACTGATTTGTCCAACAGTGGAGCAAAAAGCAGCCGTGGATTTCACAATCTGTACATTCGCACAGGAGAAACTGAGAGCAGACCACCAACTCACTTCACATGGAGACCAAACAGCTCTCAGATGGAAACAATGACTTTTAGTCATTAACAGCCCGATTAAACAGAAACCGTTGACCTAGAGGTGAAAGGCTCCCCAGCCCATTCCCTCGTCTTAGACCTGGGGGGACCTACTCGTTTGCTTTGCTTAATTACTTCACTCATTAATGGAATGCCAAGCTTAACTACAGCATATGTGCATACAAACACTCACACACACGCGCAGAGGCACATGTAGCGCCAGAATGGATTTTTATATTTCAATCGTCTACTTTTTCCAGCATTTTTTGAAGATAACCTAGGGGATTCCAGGGCTTTGCTTAAGCCATCCATATCACACAGGGAAATATCTGGAACACTGAAAGGATGTTTAAAAAGATCAGAGGAGATTATATTATAAAATAATATTTATACTACTCATGTATACCCACAGAGTCCTAAAATGATTAGGGCCATGTTTCGGGTTTCAGAGTGAGTCATGCTGGCAGGTATGAATTATTGCACTACTAACAGCTACGTGGCTGCTGGAAGTCGACCAGCCCACGACAGGCCTGTGAACCTTTAGGCTTTCTCTCCAGATGAGTGCTATCAAAAGCTTGGTAAGAACTGTCATATTTTGCTGTAGAACACTAAGGGGAATATATTCACATGAACTGATTATCTCTGATGTTTCTAGACAATCTAAAGATACATTACATTTTCCTAATAATACCTACCTTCTTTTTGATATGATGTTTTTAGAAGAACAGCTTGCACTTATAATCAGTACAATTTATCACCTATCCCCAAAGTACCCTGCCGTTGAAATGCCTGACATATATATTGGGTGTCATGGATTTAGCAAAAATTGAATTATAAATTGCCCTGCCAGTTTTTGCCTCTGGAAATAATGAAAAAGTAAGCTAAAGAAATGTTCTCCTGAAGGATTTACTTTTTAAGTCACTCTGAAGAAAGAAACAACCAGTATGGGTTGCCAAAACATTATCTCTCTGAGTATAGTTTATTTGGGCAACTAAGAAAATGTAACAGTAGAAATAGGAAAAAGTACAAATTCCACTTCCAGGAAAGGAAAGCAGTTGTGAGGTATTCATTTTCAACAATTGAAGGATTTAATGTCTAATAATCTTAGGGTCCTCCTAAAACCAAATAAAATGTCATACAATACTCCTTTGGAAATTTTAAATATTTCGTTCTTTAAAATGAAATGATGGTCTACTGAAGTTAGTTCCTTACTTAATTAATAGTCAGAATAATTATTTTGCTCAGCGTAATTCAATTTACTTGAATTTTGTGTAATATGCTTATGAGCAATTTTATTTAAGTTTTTTATTATATACCCTTTGTATAAAGCTTAGGAATGCAAAAGCTTATCAACAAAAACTAAATCTTATGCCTCCAAATTTAGTGGATTTTTGTCTAGTATTTTTTCTCTGCTATATACTTTGAAGCAAAGTTATGTGTATATATATTCAGTATGCATGTTTATATAGTTGCTTTTTCCACCTTATTACAAGCCATTCTATTAGATAACATTCTAAAATATATTATTGTTAATACCTAAAAAAGCACTGTCATAGAAATTATACTGGTTAAAACACTTCTGTATTTTTGAACATAGTGTTTTTCTAACTTTTGACTATGAAAAATAACAATGAAATGAATACTTGGCATATGTTTCATTTCTATTTGCTTAGAAATAGAATTAATGGACCAAAGCATATGAAACTTTTTAAGTTACTTAAGAATGCTTCCAAACATCTTTTCATAAAGGTTTTAATCTCCTTCCCCCCCATCAGCAACAAGTCACCCTATAATAGAAAGCCTTACAAGGTTGAAATTTCTAAGCCTTTTTTTTTTTTTCTCGGCTGTGCCATGTGGCTTGTAGGATTTCAGTTCCTCCATCATGTATTAAACCCAAGCCCTTGCAGTGAAAGCTCTGAGTCCTAGCCAGCGGACTACCAGGGGATTTCCCAAATTTTCCCCTTGGTCTTTTGATGGGTGAAAATTTTTATCTCCTTTTCATTTGACTGTTTTGATAACAAGTTTTTCTATGAATTGCATATTAATGATATTTCCTTTAATTGAAATGAATAATTTCTTTGTGCTTCCTTATAGTTGAACTGATAAATAATGTTTTATTCCTCTTAGTAATATCTTACAATGATTGGTATAATTGATCATGTGGGGTATTTTTTTCCATATTATATATTTTTAGTTTCCTAGGAACTCAGTTTTAATGGTCTGAAAGTTGCTGCATCATTATTTAAGTATGCTTATTACATTATTTTGCTATATTTGTAAAAACAATCTTGCTTGATCTTTGCAAAGCTTAGTCATTTGGAGATTTATTTCAGTAGCATTCACTTGGGGAAAAGAAGATCTCACAATTTCAGGGATATTTTCCAGTAAGTAACGTAGGAGAAGAAAATGGCACCCCACTCCAGTACTCTTGCCTGGAAAATCCCATGGGCGGAGGAGCCTGATGGGCTGCAGTCCATGGGGTCCTGAAGAGTCGGACACGACTGAGCAACTTCACTTTCACTTTTCGCTTTCATGCATTGGAGAAGGAAATGGCAAGCCACTCCAGTGTTCTTGCCTGGAGAATCCCAGGGATGAGGGAGCCTGGTGGGCTGCCGTCTATGGGGTCGCACAGAGTCGGACACGACTGAAGCGACTTAGCAGCAGCAGCAGCAACATACTTTGTAAAGCTATCTTCCATTTTCCTCTGACATTAGTCTCACTGATGCATTTATTTGGATAGAAGCATTTTCAAAGTCTCCACCAGGTTTTTTGTTTTTTATTTTGGAAACTTAGAGAGTCACATATTATATGCAGTATGCTCATCACTCGATTCTGTATATTTTACAGGCTGAACTGCGCATGAAGATTTCAGCAATTTCAGAGTCTCTTGCAACCATGCCAGTTTTCAAAAAAACAAAAACAAAAAACTAAGAGATAGAACTTGTGTCATAGTCCAGTGGTTAAGACTCTATGTGGTCAAAAGATGGAAAAATAAAAATAAATAAATAAGAGAAATGATGGGTCCTAGAATAAAAATGGAAATATGAGATTAAAAATGGAGTAACAGCAGCTTCAATGAGGAAGAAAAGCAAAATACTGAAAATGGATACAATCTGCAGATACAATCTGCATCCTTTGCTTCTGCTCACATACACGTGATCCTCACCTACTGGGGACTCACACTGTTCTGCCCTTACCTGCTGAGTAATTTTGGACAAATGTCTTCACTTCTCTCTGAAACTTAGCTTCTTCATTTATGGAGTTGATTAATCTACAATGTTATTGTAAATATGAAAACAATGCACATAAGGAACCTGATACTTAAAACAGCTCTTAGCATATGTTAGATCCTCAACGGGTGGCAACCATCACTGCCTCCTCCACCTACGCTAGTACAATTTCAACTAGTACTGGTATACTAGTTGCATTAAAACTTTTTGATTTCCTTAAACTGTTATGCATTTGTTATCTCAAATAGCATTAAAGTATTTAAAACTACCTTAAAATTTGTATAAAATTTTAGAGATTTACAGGATTTGTTTCAAACATCTTTCTTGACCTTTACCAAAAAAAAAAGAAATACTGTGGAACAAAAGTGTGATGGTCTCTTTTATAGATGCAGAAAATAGCTTCCACAGATGATAAGTGACTTGACCAAAATCTGTATTTTTGTAATGTTGTTGTTGTTTAGTCATTCAGTCACATCCAACTCTGCCACCCCATGGACTGCAGCCTGCCAGGTTCCTCTGTCCATTGAATTTTCCAGGAATGAGTCCTGGAGTGGATTGCCATTTCCTTCTCCAGGGGATCTTCCCAATCCAAGAACTGAACCCATATCTCCTGCAAGTCTCCTGCATTGCAGGCAGATTCTCTACCACTGAGCCACCAGGGAAGCCCTATTTTTATAATTTAATTGAGCACTATTTCCATCATCACTTCCACCATTCATCGTATCACCTCCTCAGGACACTAATTGCCCAGGAAGCCAAACAAGGTCAATGTTAGAAGGCAAACCCTCCCTTACTGTTCTTGGAGTATTCCTCCTTACTTCTTTTGCTTTCATACCCATCAGGCAAATGCTCCTGGAGTTCTAGGAATAACATCTATTCTTCTTGAGGTGAATAACTTAAATGAAATGTATGGAGGTACAAAAGCCATAATAAGAAGCACTGGTCATAATTCTTGGAGGTTATATAGGGACAGATATTGCCTTGAAATCCAGATGCTTTTTGACAACTAGCTCTTCCCCATAGCTTTTGATGATATGCCCCATATACCATTATATTGAGATTTTGTTAGTGTAAATTTCATCAACAGGTTTTGGGATTGGGTAGTCCATACCTACAATATGAATGGCTCCAAAATATGTCTTTGAGGGATTTCCCTCATGGTCCAGTAGCTAAGACTCTGTGCTCCAATGTAGGGAGCCCAAGTTCTATCCCTGGTCAGGGAGCTAGATCCCACATTCAGCAACTAAACCCTGGTAGAGCAAAAAATTAAATAAATGTTTAAAAAGAAGTATATCTTCAATACGTTGAGTCCAGATTTCAGCTTTTGAAGTCGTTCCCTTGACTGGCAGTTAGAAGTAGGCAAAAACAAGAAGACAGGGTTCTTGACTATGTCTTTGAGGCTCACAACTCTCGACTTAGTTGGAGAAATAAACAGAGCTCTGCAATGCACAGAAGCCCAACTCTGCTTCTAAAGTCACCCCAACCCCTTGGCCTCTCATGTTTCCAGGGGGTGAAGTTTCCCTCCAGAGAACTGTGAACCAGGTATTTAATGTAACATCTCAAAGACACTGCAAAATCATAAATCTGCTAACTGTTTTCTTCTGGGTTTATGACAGACAAGGAATTCAGACCGACAATAATACAGATCGAGTAATAAAAATAGCTAATATATCCTTGCTAATGGTGGGCTTCCTGCCACTGGAATTACTGTCCTAAATAAATGCGATTTGAAAATCTGCTAGGCTTCATTTTATTCTGGCTGACTTCCTGCCTTTCCAGAATAGTGATAGAAGTCAAGAGCCAAAAGGGAGAATAGAGCCAAAAAAGAAGGAAAACGCATGTCACGTAGAGATAAAACAGATCAGCTAAACCTACCTTCACTTAAACATTAGATAGAAAGGATGGAAAATAGAATCCTCGAACCTTACAGAACAGGCTCAGTCCATTTCAAACAAAAATGGAGAGAAGGCCAGTTCAGTATATATGTTCGTACTATTTAATTCTTTTCTTTAACTTTAAATTTGTAAACAAATAACTAAAGAAATTCCTTTTGATCTAAATTAATGTAATCTGACCTGTATTTAGGGTGTAGGCTGTGACACTGAAATGCAAAGCAGCAGCCCTTCTCCCTTTCAAAGGCTCTGGCTTAGCTAGAAGCACAAGCTTTAATTCAGACTCTTTTGGTTCTTCCAACAGCACTGTGGGAGAAGGAAATGGCAACCCACTCCAGTATTCTTGCCTGGAGAATCCCAGGGACAGAGGAGCCTGGTGGGCTGCTGTCTATGGGGTCACACAGAGTCGGACACGACTGAAGCGACTTAGCAGCATAGCACTGTGGCAAATGAAGTAAACCACAGTAAAATCAAAATGGCAATTATGAGATTCACAGAAAAGAATGTCACACCTCACATGGGGCCTTCACAGCCTCTTTCTACTTACTGTTCATGATTGTAAAGACTCACATTCTAATGGTCAGATGCCACTGGAGCAGAAAGAGTTCTGGGGCTTTTTGCAAGTATGAGGCCAGGATTTTTATCTCTACCTTCTAGAATTGGTTAAAATAAACTTATTTGGCTCCTAGGGCATTGTTTTATTATAGAGAGATGATATTTTAAACACAGGAAGAGCAAAACTCTGATTGCTTTATGATTGGGTAAAATAGATGGGAAAGACAGTGATGACTTCAGAAGTAATATGAAATGAGAGGATATAAAATAAAGTCATTTTGTGGGACTGTTTTTTAAATTAATTTTTATTGGAGTATAGTTGCTTCACACTCTTCTGTTCTTTTCTGCTGTACAGCAAAGCTAATCAGCTGTATGTTTACATATATCCTCTCTCTTTTTATTTTCTTCCCATTTAGGTCACCACAGAGCACTGAGTGGAGCTCCTTGTGCTGCAGTTAGTTATCTGTGTTACACATAGTGGTGAATCCATGTCAGTCTCAATCTCCCAATTCATCGCACCACCGCCCCACTTCCTCCTAGGTGTCCGTACGTTTGTTCTCTACGTCTGTGTCTCTACTTCTGCTTTGCAAACAAGATCTATACCATTTTTCTAGATTCCACATATATGTGTTAATAAGCAACATTTTTTTTTCTGACTTACTTCACTCTGTATGACAGTCTCTAGGTCTGTCCACATCCCTACAAATGACCCAATTTTGTTTCATTTTTGTGCCTGAGTAATTGTATATATGAGTTATGACCAACCTAGATAGCATATTGAAAAGCAGAGACATTACTTTGCCAACAAAGGTCCGTCTAGTCAAGGCTATGGTTTTTCCAGTGGTCATGTATGGATGTGAGAGTTGGACTGTGAAGAAAGCTGAGCGCAGAAGAATTGATGCTTTTGAACTGTGGTGTTGGAAAAGACTCTTGAGAGTCCCTTGGAGTACAAGGAGATCCAACCAGTCCATTCTAAAGGAGATCAACCCTGGGTGTTCCTTGGAAGGAATGATGCTAAAGCTGAAACTCCAGTCCTTTGGCCACCTCATGCGAAGAGTTGACTCATTGGAAAAGACTCTGATGCTGGGAGGGTTTGGGGGCAGGAGGAGAAGGGGACAACCAAGGATGAGATGGCTGGATGGCATCACCAACTCGATGGATGTGAGTTTGAGTGAACTCTGGGAGTTGGTGATGGACAGAGAGGCCTGGCATGCTGCAATTCATGGGGTCGCAAAGACTCAGACATGACTGAGCAACTGAACTGAACTGAATTGTATGTATGGGAATGTTTGATAGGTCTGGAGCGGAGCAATTGAGAGCATCCATTTTTGGTTTAGATTCACAGTTTCTAATGTTCCCTGTGTTCTCTCATCTTCCTTCCTGGTATTCACATCCTGCTCCTTTCCACCCACATACACACACCTTGAAACACTGGAATTCTTCTGAACTTGGTCCTTATGCTTTGTCTTATCCAGTGTTTCCCAGGTATACTTAGAAGCAACTAGTGTTTATTAAAAACACAGATGAGCACTTAACAAACCCTGGAAATTCTTACTCAACAGGTGAGTTAGAGCCTAGGAATATGTACTTTAAATAATTGTCCCAGGATCTCTGTGGTCCAACTTCAAGAGGTGAGAAGTACAACTCTGTGCCATCTTACCCATCATTTTGGTGTTAAAAATCATCTATATCGTGCGTGGGAGAAGGCAATGGCACCCCACTCCAGTACTCTTGCCTGGAAAATCCCATGGGCGGAGGAGCCTGGTAGGCTGCAGTCCATGGGGTTGCGAAGAGTCAGACACGACTGAGCGACTTCACTTTGACTTTTCACTTTCATGCATTGGAGGAGGAAATGGCACCCCACTCCAGTGTTCTTGCCTGGAGGAGCCCAGGGATGGCGGAGCCTGGTGGGCTGCTGTCTCTGGGGTCGCACAGAGTGGGACACGACTGAAGCGACTCAGCAGCAGCAGCAGCAGCAGCATATCGTGCATGAGTGCCTGCTCAGTCACTCAGTCGTGTCCCACTCTGTGCAACCCCATGGACTGTAGCCCACCAGGCTCCTCTATCCATGGGATTCTCCAGGCAAGAATACTAGAGTGGGTAGCCATATCCGGTACCCCAAACCAGGGATCCAACCTGGGTGTACTGTATCTCTTGCACTGCAGGCGAATTCTTTACCACTGAGCCACTGGTGGGGATCTCTAAATAGATGGGCTCAATCCAGACATCTCTTCCCTATCTTTCTGTTTGACATGATCACTTAGCTATCTCACCACCATCTTAAACTTAGTATGTCTAAAACCGACCTCTGGATCACCTACCTGATATTTATCCCTCTTTCAGTCTTGCCTTTCTCTGTAAATGACATTAAAATTAATCTAGTTTTCGACTAAAAACCTGATGGCAGTTACTGACACCTGTTTCATTCTCAACTTCTACACACAAACCATCATCCAAACCGTGGATCAGACCTTCAAAATATATTGAACCCACCTGCCCTCTTCTTTTACATCTTTGCTGCCACCCTCCTGGAAATAAAACAAGAAAAATTTTAAATACTTCAATTGATGAGCTAATGAAACTAAATTAATAGAACTCTCTATGAACTTTACCACTTCATATTTTATACAAACACTATCAGAAACTGTGTACAAAAGTTCTGGAAAAGGAGAAAACCTTTCAGTTTGGACACATTATGTCAGGGTGAATCGGTCTCCATCACAATGTTAATCATGTAATACTTGTGGTCCACCAACACCTAGTGGGAGAAAAAAAAAACACATGCCATTCTTAATCAGAGACTAGTAAGCATGGTCTATTTTTAATATGAGATCCTCTTCACACTCTGAAAAGAAAACATTTCCCACCTTTTCAAGGCCCTGGAAACACTAGGTCTTGCATAAAAATGTCACTTACAGGTTTCTAAGCAAATGTTTCCTTTACAATATGGCACACATAATAATTCCTCTGTCTGGTTCCCCCCGAAGAAGAGACGTGCAACCCTCTAACTAGCTGCCAAACACCCTCCTCTTAAAAATGCAGTAAAAAGAAATGAAACACAGTCGGAGCAAAACAAGGTGTCTAGAGAAAAGTTCTTGCCCTGAATTGATCATTTGTTTATATTTTTTCTAGTCTTTTCCAATTTCTCTAGGTGCATCCTTGAAAAGAATTCAGAGTCATTTAGTAAAATCACTATAAATGTATACTCTTCAAATCAATGAATTTGATTTGGTCCATAACAGACAAACACTGGTTAAATTTTACTGTGTTTCACATTGTTTCATGGTTCGTTACTGTGAGTCTTAAGTTGTAACACCTTGCCCCGTTTGGTTTTAATGGAGAAATCCTCCTTGAAAATAAAAAGAGAGAGAGATTCTTACAAGGGAATTAGTTCTGTATAGACACAGACAGTTATGCTTCTTCCCTTCTTCCTGTAAAGTCAGCCCTTCTTACCTAAGACACTCGTGTGCTCAGATGCTCAGCTGTGTCCAACTCTTTGTGACCCCATGAACTGTAGCCCACCAGGCTCCTCTGTCCATGAGATTCTTCCGGCAAGAATACTGGAGTGGGTTGCCACGTCCTCCTCCAGGGGATCTTCCCAACCAAGAGATTGAACCCATATCTCTTACGTTTCCTGCACTGGCAGACAATCTTTACCACTAGTGCCTCCTGGAAAGCCCACACTAAAGTACTACTTGCCCATTTATAGAACAGAGTTAATTTTTCTAAAAATATTAACAAATATGAATATTGATGGTATTTTACCATCAGAATATTGATGGTAAAAATGTGGAGATCCTTCATCAAACAGGATGAACAATATCTGCATTAACAGTCATGTGAGGACTGTACTTAGGTGACTCCGAGAGACACAGAGAAACATCCATTTCCATTCCATCCTGTTGTTACCACACCGATTAAAGGGGAAACACACCTTCACATAATGGCCCCTGTCTCTCATTCATGACAGCCAACTTTTAGATCATTGCTTTGTCCCTGGGTGCCTCTCTCACTTAGCAGATCCTATGCAGGGGGGACCCCATCATAAGCTGTTACCAGTTCAGTCGCTCAGTTGTGTCCGACTCTTTGCGACTCCATGGACTGCAGCACGCCAGGCTTCCCTGTCGATTACCAAGTCCCAGAGCTCAAACTCATGTCCGTCGAGTCAAGGATGCCATCCAACCATCTCATCCTCTGTCGTCCCCTTCTCCTCCTGTCTTCAATCTTGCCCAGCATCAGGGTCTTTTCTAATGAGTCAGTTCTTCACATCAGGTGGCCAAAGGATTGGAGTTTCAATAAGAATTGACGGACTGATAGTTCATAAGCTGTTATATTTGCAGCTTTTTCCAGTTTAGCTCAGCTGTGACGCTAGGAAATTATAAATGTTAAATAAATCATTTCTGTCATTCAACCAGCCCAAAGTGAAACTCTCCCAAAGAGTTAAACAATGGAACCAAGCTGGCGTGTGTGAGAATTCATCCACACATCAGGGTGAAGGACAGCTCAGCATCAAGAAAGACCGAAAGTTCTAGGAGGACCACTGGGACCCAAACTTCGGCAGTGGCCACGCGATGCAGAAGACCTGGGATCTGAGATCTAAAATAGACCTCTTGTGGTGCTGGAGAAGACTCTTGAGAGCCCCTTGGACAGCAAGGAGATCAAACCAGTAAATCCTAAAGGAAATCAACCCTAAATATTCATTGGAAGGACTGATGCTAAAGCTGAAGCTCCAATACTTTGGCCACCTGTTGTGAAGAGCCAACTCACTGGAAAAGACCTGATGCTGGGAAAGATTGAAGGCAGAAGGAGAAGGGGGAAACAGAGGACGAAATGGTTGGATGGCATCACTGACTCAACGAACATGAATTTGAACAAACTCCGGGAGATGGTGGAGGACAGAGGAGCCTGGCATGCTGCAGTCCATGGGGTCACAAAGAGTCAACACAGCTTAGCGACTGAACAAAGAAATATTTAGAAGACAGGATCACAGCATTGTGTGAATTCTTTGTTGTGAGAAGGGAAAATGGGGATGGATGTGGATGACACTCACCAAGGATAAATACAGAAAGAAACCAGTTTTATTTCAGGGAAATATTTTCTCTAACCAAATGAGCCGAAGGGCAAAACTTCAGAGTGATTACAGATGCTACTATGTTGACCTCATGGACACCAAGAAACTATCCAGAAAAGACATTCTTTTTTCACTAGCATTAATCCAAAATATCTACTCTATGCAAAAGTACATCCTAAAATGTACTGATTTTAAGGGAAAGAAGACATGCAGTCTGACCTCGAAGAATTGACATGTCTGATTGAGGGAAAGGAAGTAAACAGAGAAAGAAAAAAAAAAACTGATGTAAAGGAAGAATATAAGAATCATGAGGCATTTTACAACAAATGGATAACTGTAGGCACCCCTCCCTCAGACCAGAGATGATTTATGGTATATCTGTGATTGCAACTAGGGAGGTTCCAGGAGCCAAAGCTTATGTATCAGGTTTTAAAAGCTTGAAGGGAAGAAATGACAAGGTTTCCATGGAGACATTGAGTTTGGCTATACTGGATGTCTCATGAAAGTGGTTTCAAGTAAAGCTTTAGTGGCGAAAGCTTGCAAAGGAACTTGAAGGCAAATTTTGGTGTTTGAGATGCAGAAAATAAAAATTCATCGAGGAGGTTTTTTTCTTCTCTTATAAAGTGCACAGTTGTTTTTTTTTTGTTTGTTTTGCTTTGTTATTTGCCTCTTTACTTTCTATTGGGTTGTTTATTTTTTCCTATTGTGTTGTAGTTCTTTAAATGTTCTTGATACTAGACTTTGTTGATTATGAACTGCAAATACTTTCTCTTATTCTGAAGTCAGTCTTTTCATTTTTTGCATGGTGCCTTTTGATAAAACTTAATTTTATTCTTAATTAACATGGATTTCTAATGTTAAATTAGTCAGACCTATCTATCTCTTTCTTTGTGTGCTAAGTCATTTCATTCTGTCCGACTCTTTGCAAGCCTGTGAACTGTAGCCCACCAGGCTCATCTGTCCATGGGATTCTCTAGGCAAGAACACCGGAGTGGGTTGCCATGCCCTCCTCCAGGGGATCTTTCTGACCCAGGAGTCAAACCTGTGTCTCTTATATCCCCTGCATCGGTAGGATAGGTTCTTTACTGCTAATGCCACCTGGGAAGCCCCAAACTGTGGTAGATCTATACAATGGAATACTATCAGTGATTTTTTAAAAGAGCTATCAAGTTATGAAGAGACATGTAGGAAACTTAAACACATATTGCCAAGTGAAGGAAGCCACTCTGAAAGGTTAGATACTGCATGATTCCACCAAACAACATTTTAGAAAAGGCTCATGGGAAAAGGCTCATGGTTTTTAATGAAGACAATTAAAAGATCAGTGGTTGCCAATGCTTGCATCAGGAGTGAACCCTAATATAAATGATGGATTTCAGTTAATAATAATGTATCAATATTGGCTCATCAAGTATAAGAAATATACCTCCCACTAAGGCAAGCTGTTAGTAAGATGGGAAGCTGTGGGTGTTCTAGAATGAGGCGATACACGAGAACTCTCTGAAAACCCCTGGTAACCTCCATTTAATGAAAATGTTTTCCTGAGCCACCTTTCTAAACTGTTTATTCTTTTTCCACATACATTTGGATTTTCATTCTATATGGATGATGTAAGAAAGGATTAGAGTCCTTTCTTTTTTTTTTTTTTTTAATCTTGTATTGATACCTAACTGTCTCATTAAGGAGTTTTGAGTAAGGCAATAAGTCCCACTCAGGCAGCCCCTTGAGAAGATGGTCCCTGGGTGCAGGGAAGGCAGAGCTAAAACAGAAAATAATCGTACAGAACAGGGAAACGTGCCTGTGCCCCATGGCATTATGGATGCCAAGAATGAGACAGAATTAAGAGACATTTCAAGGACTCCTCTGGTGGTCCAGTAGCTAAGACTTCATGCTCCTGATGCAAGGGGCCTGGGTTCATTCCTGGTCGGGGAACAAGAACCCACATGCCACAACTAAAAATATCCCGCATGCTGCAAGGACGATCCAACAAGGCCAAAGAAATAACATTTTTTAAAAAAGAGAAACATTTCAAAGAAAGCATTAGTAAGTGTGTAAAGTGGTTGTATTTGTGGCTTAGGAGGTGGGAGGAGGCACCGAAGAATTTTAGAATGCTGTACAGCTTAAAAAACCAAACATCTTCTGGTCCAGTCGACCAGCTTCACACTGCCCCCTCCTTCCCCTACTCCAGGACCTTAATGGCTCATCAGCTTGAAGGTTTGAACTCTCCTCACTAGGAATCTGCATGCATACTGCAGTTAATATTTTCACATGGAGATACATTCACAATATAGTTTAAATGATTTTTACAGTTTCACCCTCTGAATAGTCTTTGGCTTCAGAAGAGTAAAATGCTGTTCAGACCATTATCTTTAGCAATAGGAACGCCAAGACATGCGTATACTTTATTGTTCTTGCCCTTAAGCAAAATACTATTTCCCAACAGAAGCAAAAGTCCTTCAGAGATCTTAGAATAGTGATGTTGGGTTGAATTTCTGAATTCACAAAACTGCCATTTTAAGTTCATCTTTGTGCCAATCTACAAATAAAAATTACAATAATACACTCATCATAATTGGAGGAAGATAAATGGTATATCATTTTTTTTAAAGCAATAAGCTGAAAATTTCAAAACACCACTAACTAGGTGCTAGATAGCACCCTATTTTTTTTTTTTACTACCCTTGTGGTTCTGGGTCTCATATTAAATCTTTTATCCCCTGGGTATCTATTAGGATAGCTCCTTCTTGAGGAACTGCATCACAATTTTTTATGTGACTTTAGTGTTCAGGTCAGCATCTTTATGTGACGATCAGTACACATAGCTCTGAATGGTATTGTACAGATCAGTCATACGTTAGGTATTAAAGCAGTGGGAATTGGAATAGAATTGTGAGAACTTTTAAATGAAGATTCTTAATTTAGTATTTTTAAAAGAGCTTGTGTACTGCAAAGGAAACTCTCAACAAAATAAAAAGTCAACCTACAGAATGGGATAAAGTATTTGCAAACCATATACCTGATGAGGAGCTAATACCCGAAATATATAAAGAAGCCTTGCAACTTGATAGCACACACACACACACACACACACACACACACACACACACCTTAAAAATATATAGTAAGCCACATATGAATATATAAACAGAGTGCTTCATCATAGTAGAGTAAGAAGGACATTAGTTTTGAAGTCAGAAAATATACATTGAGGAGCTTGTATATTTATTTCTAGCTGGGTGAGACTATTCAAGTCACTAACCTGAAACTCAGTTTCCAAGTCTTTGAAATAGGTACAAAATAACCCTTCACTTTCCTGTCTTGCCGAGGTATTTAAGCAGCAAATTAACTTTTCTGGGAGAGAGGGATTCTGTAGAGTGTAATACTATACAGACATACATATTTTATTAACTATTATTTAAGCTGTTTTGCAACTAGATAAGAGTACAAACTTGTTAGAAAAATGTTCAAGAAGAGTCAGTTATCAACAATGCCATATCAGCCTGGAGGGCCTGAATGTTTTCTCAAAGGAATAGCCCTGGGCCAGAACTATTTAATAACATTTTTAATGGCAGATGAATTTGGGAGGAGCTCATTAAATTACTAGTGGCACCAAGTTGAGTGGGAGCTTAGCCACATGGAGTAGATAATTACAACTTTCAATGACCTTGAAAAATAGACAAAAACAATCAGAATAAAAATGTAATCAGGACAAGTAAAAGGGGGGAAACAAACTGCACAGAAATGATGATAAAGACCTGGTTACAGGCAAAGACAACATAAACAGAGGACGGGATTATAGAGGATCATATATGAGTCATCAATGCCATGTTAATGTTTAAAAATGTGTTGATAATAAACTGGAATAAATAGGATTCTAGCATGTGGGAGTTCCTAGACAGTCTTCCCACCAGCCCTAGGACTTTATCATTTTGGAAAGACTTATCAAACACCTCCTGGATGCAAGGCATAGAAATGTAGAAAAATGTGTCTGATTTGAGGTCTTAAAAATGAAGAATGGACTTCCTGGATGGGATCCCAAAGAGAAGGAGCAAAATGATTCATAGTTCACAAAATAAAGTCTCTGGGTGGAAGTTAAAAGGATTAGGTTTATTTAGAACTGGGAAGAGAAAACAGAGATGCGGGGGTGAGGTGTGATTAATAAGTATCTGAAATGACAAGAAAGAATGTATAGCGAGAATAGGAGCAAAGCACTGAATCTGCCACAAGACGGGTTTGTCTTGAGCAAGACCAAGAAGCTGCCTGTCTGAGAATCAATGGAAGAGCACATTTTACCAAAGGGAAACCTGCTGTTAAGAGTATCCTGACAACTGGGTGTCAGTAACCACTCTTCCGCGTCACTGGTAATGAAGTCTCCCTTTGGTGAAATTTCCTGTTGCACATAATTTTTTCCCTACTTCAATCTGTGAATGCTTTGGTGCTTTCCATATCTATTCTGTTTTTCTTTTCTGTTTTTCCACCATACTCTATTCTGTTATCCAAGCTAGATGCCCAAGAATTATCCTTGGTCTGCCTCCCACCTTACTCCAAATACTCAGTTAAATAGTCAACATGAAGCCTGGCTTTTATTATCTCCTAAATTCCTATTAAAATTTTTTTGAGATTTTTTTAACTGAAGTTCCATTCTGAAGGAGATCAGCCCTGGGATTTCTTTGGAAGGAATGATGCGAAAGCTGAAGCTCCAGTACTTTGGCCACCTCATGCGAAGAGTTGACTCATTGGAAAAGAGTCTGATGCTGGGAAGGATTGGGGGCAGAAGGAGAAGGGGACGACAGAGGATGAGATGGCTGGATGGCATCACTGACTCGATGAACATGAATCTGAGTGAAATCTGGGAGTTGGTGATGGACAGGGAGGCCTGGCGTGCTGCGATTCATGGGGTCACAAGGAGTCAGACACGACTGAGCGACTGAACTGAACTGAACTGATAGTTAATTTACAACATAGAGTTAATTTCAAGTGTACCACAAAGTGATTCAGTTATACATATACATATATTCTTTTTTAATTAATTATTTTTTAGTTGGAGTATAATATAATTGCTTTACAATGTTGAGTTGGTTTCTGCTGTACACATACATATATTCCCTCCTTCTTCAGCTTCTTTCTCACCCCGCCAACCCACCCCTCTAGGTCATCATGGAACACTGAGCTGAGCTCCTTGTGCTTTTCACATTCTTTTTCAACACAGATTATTACAAGATACTGAGTACAGTTCCTTGCGCTATGCAGTAGGTCTTTGTTGATTATATGTTTTATACATCGTAGTGTGTACATGTTAATTTCAATCTCCTTATTTTCTCTCCACTCCCCCACTATCCCCTTTGGTAACTGTAAGTTTGTTTTCTATGCTGTGAGTCTATTCCTGTTTTGTAAATAAATTCATTTGCATCATTTCTTTAGATTCCACATATAAATGTTATCATATGATATTTGTTTTTCTCTGACTTTCTTCACTTAATATGATAATCTCTAGGTCCATCCATGTTGCTGCAAATGACATTATCTTATTCTTTCTTATGGCTGAATAATATTCTGTTGTGTATATGTACCATATATTCTTTATCAATTCTTCCTCAATGGACATTTATGTTGCTTCCACATCTTTGCTATTGTAGGTAGTGCTGTTATGAAAATTGGAGTGCATATATCCTTTTGACTTAGAGTTTTCTTCTATATATGCCCAGTAGGGAAATTGCTGGATCATATGACAACTCTATTTTTTAGTTTTTCAAGGACTTTCCATACTGTCTTCCATAGTAGCTGCACCAATTCACATTTCCACCAACAGTGCAGGTGGGTTCTTTTTTCTCCACACCCTCTCCACCCTTCATAATTTGCAGACTTTTTAATGATGGCCGTTCTGATCAGTGTGAGGTGCCCTATGAGTTTTTATCTTCTCTCCATCATGACTCTATGGACACTGAGTTTGAGTAAACTCGGGGAGATGGTGAAGGACAGGGGAGCCTGGCTGCTGCAGTCCGTGAGGTCACAAAGAGCCAGATATGACTGAGTAACTGATCAACAAACAACAATCGCCAGCACTAAGAGTCTTGAGGTTCTTATCCGTTCTCACCTGAGCAGTCACAACTGTCTCCTAACTTGTATGTGTGCGTACAGCTGGGTCCTTTCAAACTCGTCTTCCATCCAGATAGCCTAGTGATACATCTGAAATGTATCGATCTGAGTTACTGAACAGTCCTCCCACTCTTCTCCAGATGTGTCATTCTGAAAAACACTCCAGGATGCATGGTGCAGCTATAAAGAATTATATCTGATTAGAAGCCTTAAACTCAGATATGGACCCTTAGAAGGATCCCACAAGAAGCAGCAAGATTTTTCAGTTGCTCCTCAGGTCTAAAATATTAAGTCCAAGCTCCTTACCACTCAAGCTCCCCTTGTTCGGGCTCCTTCTCTTCAGTTCTTGCTTGTATTTTCCTTAAAATATGTTTTTCTCATCCCCTGCTTTTGTTTCTGTGACCTCTCAGGCTGGAAGGTTCTTCCCCCTTTCTTTGCCAGGCTATCTCCTCGCAGCCCCTGCCCAAAACACCTTCTCTCACCCCTTGAGTTAAGCGCTGTCAGAGTTCTCCTGATCTCTACTATTGTTATCTTTTTGTTGTTGTTATTGTTGTTCAGTCATTCAGTCGTGTCCAACTCTTTGCAACCCCACGGACTGCAACATGCCAGTTTCCCCTGTCCTTCATCTCTCAGAGCTTGCTCAAACTCACCTCCATTGAGTCGGTAATGCCATCCAACCATCTCATCCTCTGTTGTCCCCTTCTCCTCCTGCCCTCAGTCTTGTTTAAGTGACCGTCTCCCCAGGATGAGTGAGTGCTTTGAGAATAACTCTTAAGACTCATTCTCTGGCTCTCTTAGCCTTTCTCACAGCTCCTTAAAAGTGAATCTAGGATGAACTCTTAAAAATTAAAAAAAGCATCAACAAATGAATGAGATCACCTATGCACTTCATTGCTCTTTTGTAAGGCATTATTATAATATCCTATAAATTCTAGTAGAATCACAATACCTTTCTATAAGCGATCATGAAGCCTTAATGAACTTCATATATGTCTGCCAGATTACATGAAGCATCTTTTATTTTAGCCAATCTAAAGGGGGCTAGAATAAATGGTTTAAAATGTAACAGTTAGCGTTCCTAAATGCGAAGACAAGATGAAGCCAAAACCAGGATGTGTATGACAAGATGTTTTGTTCATCTTGATTAAAGAGTTACTTAGAGATAAAACTTGAGAAATGTTGGAAATTGTGCAAAATTGAAGTTGTAAAATTGGTTTATTATGAACAATCTTAAGAGAAGCAATTCTTTTTCATTTCCTACAAAGGGCAAAGTCTTATGCTTTAGTCTTTTTAGGCTGCTAAAACAGACTACCATAGACTGGGTCATTTATAAACAACAGAAATTTATTTCTCACAGTTCTAGAGGCTAGAAAGGCCAAGATTAAGGTAATGGCTGATTAAGTGTCTGGTAAGAACCCACTTCCTGGTTCACAGACATCTCCTGTTCTCTTGCTGTGTCCTTACATGATAGAAAGGGCAAAAGAGCTCTCTGACCTGTCTTTTCTAACAGCACTGATCCTATCCATATGGGCACCACCCTAAGGACCTAATCACCTTTCAAAGATGCCACTTCTTCATACCATCACATCAGAGATTAAGGTTTCAACCTATGAGTTTGAGGGGACACAGATATTCAGCCTGTATCATCCTGTATCACCTGACCTCCACCCGCCTCTCCATCACTGCATGAGGGCAAGTCATGCCTGTATTGGGTGTTCAACCAAGTGGTGCTGGTGGGACTGCCCTGGTGGTCCAGTGGATAAGACTCCATGCTTCCACTGTAGCAGACAGTTTCAATCCCTGGTTGAGGAACTAAGATCCCGCATGCCACGTGGTTCAACCCAAAAAGAAAAAGGTGGTGACAGGGTTGAGATGCAGGTCCACACTGGACTCAGAAATCCATGTGTGCTGGTGCTCTTTGCAGGCAGCTTGAGGAAAGGAAGTACAAGGGCCTTGGGGTGGTGAGCTAGACTCTGACCCACTTCCTGTCCTGCCCTGAAGTCACTGAGCCTTCTCTCAGTCCTACTGCAGTCCTTCACATGCACCACCCCTCTGCTGGGTGGGTTGCCATCCTCTTCAGCTCATTGTTCACATTTCAGTGTGATCCCCCTGTTCGCTGGGAAAATCTAACTTCTGTGACAAGGACTGCTCACCCCACAGTCAGGAGGCTTTCCCACAATGGCAAACCTCCTTTTAACATTTCCAGGTTTACAACTGTATAATCACTGCATTAACAGCTCCCCTCCTATACTGCATGCTTCCAAAAGTGGAGAATGGGCATCTGATGGATTATTATGGTGTCCCCAGAACACATGGGATATGTTAAATAAATATCTGTGAAATGAATAAGTTAATCTACACAGAGCACACAGAGGTACAAAATAAATGCTGTTCAATAAAAGAATTGCTCTAGGGAACTTCCAGGGGCTCCAGGTGATCCAGTGGTTAAGATTTCCCCTTCCAATACATGGGGTGTGGGTTCGATTCTTGGTCTGGGAGCTAAGATCCCACATGCCTCACAGAAGAAAAACCAAAGCATAAAACAGAAGTAGTATAGTAACAAATTCAACAAAGATGTTTTAAATGGTCCTCATAAAAAAAATCTTTAAAAAAAAAAATGTTCTCTTGCACTCCCAAACAATTTAGCTGATAACTTAAAATAATAAAATCAAGTATAATAGCCTAATTTCCCCCCCATTTTGGACCTGATTGGCTCTTACTTGATTTTGGTTGTTTCATCGTTTCTTAAATATAAACTATTTTCACTCCCAAAGTCTGGCATTAGAGGAAGAGATCAATACTTGATTTTAGCATCCTGTAAGTCAGAAACATGAAGCTTAGTTAGCTTCTTTAGTCATCTCTCAAGTCAGTAAATGTTGAACACATGTTTTTGATACAATTATTGGGAATAAAAAATACATGTAATGCTTATTAAATAATGAGGATAATATGAAGTTTCAATAATGCAGACAGGTTGATTATAACTGTAAACCACATGCTTATAGACTTTGGACTTTTACAGCTTTTAATTTATCAAAGGAAATAATTAGCACGCTTTGTGGCAGCCAGTGATGGAATTTATTCATTTGGAAGGCCATGGGTTTCCTGTCATTAAAACTACATCATGTCCTTCCTTTTCTATTAAACTTCCACTGAGGGCAGTAAGAAGTCACCAAAAGGAAATGAAGAGTTTTTTTGGCAATGTTCTTGTACAATGATTTAATACTCTTAGAAGATAGCAAACCCATAATGTATGCCAACAAGTGTATTATGCAGAACAAGGCCCCCAATTACCACATTATTTCCTTTATTTGAAGTTTTGTTTGTGACTCAATTAACTGTGATTTGCAAAGTTGCATCAATAATTTTTTTTCTTTTTTTGCAGATTAATGTATTTTTTGGCTTTCATTAGCAATGTTTCTCTGCAGCAAGGGAATATTTTTAGATTACAGAAGCGCTGTGTACAGATTTATATGTCAAAGGATATTACTTTTCTCTCTGGATGATCCATGGCATCTCATTACACATAGAATCATTGTACTTAAAGCTCACACACATTTCTTTTTCCTCCCTGAAGGTTTTCTGAACAAGATAAACTGTAAATTCTAATCTTTTCTTCTGTTTAAATAGTCACTAAGGTTTGATCTTGACTTAGTTCCAGATGCGAGAACCACAGCTCCTAATGAGGTCTGTCCAAGTTTGGGAAGACTGAAATGAAATGCTTGTGTTCCTAAAGTCTACACTGGACCCGATGGAGAGTCTGAACTAGCTTCTCACCCTCAGAAGTAGATGGTCTTTGAGGCCACAATCAAGGTTTACTTACAATTTTCTGACAAAGGCTGTACGAGCGAAGGGAATTCACATAAGAGGTGAAGGATCTGTTTGACCAGATTCTAAACAAGCACTTGGTGAATACATTTCAGACAGGTTTACACAGTCCTTTTACATGACATACGCTAAGAAACAAAATGCCTCCAGTTCTTAAAAATCACAGAAATATGCAAAATCCCACACTGAAAACTCTCAGTTAAATCTGAAGCAGAAATGCTACCTGTCACATTAGCTTCCCACTGTTCAGTCCATGACATCACAAATATATTAGGACAAGTATGGTGGCTTTGAAATGAGCACATGCATTTATTTTAGAACCATTTAAGGGACTGTGCTGGTGTTCCAGTGGTTGAGACTCCGCCTTCCAATGCAGGGGTTCGATCCCTGATCAGGGGGCTGAAACCCCACATGCCTCTTGGCCAAAAAACAAAACTTAAACAGCAGGAGCAATATTGTAACAAATTCAATAAAGACTTAAAAAATGGTCCACATCAAAAAAAAAAAATTAAGAAAAGAATCACTTTAGATTTACAGAAAAGTTGTAAAGATAAAGCAGAGACTTCCTGTCACCCAGTTATTTCCATTGTTAACATCTTATGTTAATATGGGACATTCATGAAAACTAAGAAGCGAATAGAGTACATCAATTTTAAGAAGTAATACTTTTTATGATGAAAAGATTCTTGAAAAAAAACTGGCTTCTTCTTTAATAGAGGGGCTGTTTGACTGAATTCTTTCAATAAGCCATTAATTTCAGCATGGTTTTCTCTGAGCCCCTTAGACTAGATACTGATATTGCTGCTGAGTTTGCAAATTAAGATGTAAGATCAGAGATCGGTGAGATTGTCATAGTGTCTCCTTTAATTTGGAAAAGTAGAGCGAGGCTGGAGAGAGACTCATAAAACAGACTTTACGACTCTCTTCAAGGCAGATATAGAAGCCCACGCTTCAGCCCCTTCTCCCAAGCTTCTGCAATTACATTTCCGCAGGAAGAAAGAAGAGGAATTAGAAACAGGATAATGTAGTCTTAAATCACCTTTCTTAGCCTTTGCTTTCTTGCCGGTGCTCCAAATTTTTATAACTCAACCCTCATATTGTGTAGTGTGACACAATAGAAAGCACAACTTGCTTGACCCTTCCTCAATAAAAAATCATTTTGTCTGACATTCTATAAAATCTGTGCATGAGTAGATGCTAAGCTCTGGTGTCTCCTCCAGTTGGCAAAAGAAAAACATTGTAAACATGTAAAGTAAAGCTAGAGATCTTTTTCAGCATTGTTTACATGAGCGGATAATTTAATAACCAGCTCCAAAGTCGACCTGGGTGCCAACTCCTAATACTGAAACTACAGGAAACGTGCATTGTAACATTAAAGATAATGTCGTGGGTCCTTTGATTTGCTTCAGAACTCCTTTCAAGTGTTCTGAGAGCTAGGATATTAGAATTAAAATATGCTTATTAGAATAAGAACACAATGTAACAAGTCTCTTGCCCAAATCCAAAACTTTAGAAACAAAGTTGATAACCCAAGTCGAGCATCTTGACATCTCTGGAAATACATGTTGGGTGGAGCGCATTACACTATTTTTCCCCAGAAAGTTCAGTTTAGCCACATGCGTTGACCCTCAGCGCTTATCTTTGGCATCAGCAACACCAAGAGAGCCGGCTCTGTGCACCTAAACATGTGTGGGGGCCACTTGCAATCTCTGCTCCCCGTTAATTGATGATAAGACAAGCCCAGATGAGATCAAGAGTTAGGAGGATTCATGACTCACAGCTATTTTAGCACACAAGCACTTCTTGCAAGTGTTTGCACCCTACTATGCTAGCAAAGCTGACATCAACAAGTACGTATTATGAGACTGTTTTTATAAAATATTTCATGGCAGTATGGCAGGTGATACCCTGAGGTCTGCAAAATTTAATTAAAATTGAAGACAATATTTCAAGATATTTTAACCCCCATTTCCAAGCCCCATATCTAAGGTCAGAAGGAGAGATTTTGCCCTCTGTAATGAAGGAAAATAATGATATACCTTGTGATAAAATATTACATATAATTAGCGAATGGACATGAGTCTACCTCCTGTAACTGACAGTCACCAAAAACAATGCATTTTATATGAAGACTTTAAAATATAAAGAAAATGCCATGATCTGCATTTTCTTCTTGTATTTGTATATTTTTAGAATATAGTTAAAGCACTTTTCAAAGGAAGAAAATTTAGGTTTTATCCTGATTATTCCAGTTCTAGACATGTGCTCTTAAATGCTTTCCTAAATGCTCTATATCAATTTTTTCTTTGGGAGAGAGAGACACACAGAGACAGAGACAGAGACAGGGAGAAAGAGATTGATTACAATGGTTACTTTAAATCACTGGGATTAAACCTAAATTTCCATCATCACTATATGCTGAAATCAGAGACTTTGTAAGAAAATCCAGACATACAAACAAAAACAAATTTACTTTTTATTTCCATAAAGGTAAGTAAATTAAGAAACCAAATCCAGTTTGGTTTCCACCAAAGTGTAGGGAATAGGAAAGCTTCCTAAGAGTTTTAGTATAAATATTATTATAATATGCCATAATATAATACATATAATATATATGTTATTTTTACAATAAGCACTAGCTCTGTAAATCTGATAAAAAATGAATTGGTATGCTAGAATATTACAGTGTTTATCTGAATTATTCAGTGTTGACATTTTTTTTCTCCCTGACTACTGACACACAGAACTCAATGTTCTAAAAATGTGTAAAATATTTAAAAGATGGAATTTAGAGTCCTTTTCACATAAATTGTTGTGTCCCCCAGTTCCTAAAGCATGCTGTGTATCTGTTCTTAAAGAAAAAGAAAAATAATCCCTCATCAATTATGGTTAAGGATCCCCAAACTGAAACACATGTGGGTGAACGCCATTCAAGTCACCAGCCCACACCAGTCTGCTGGTGGGGGAGGGAAGGAAAAAGAGGAGATAAATGGCCTACATGATTGATTTCAACTAAGACTAAAATCTTGGAGGACAATTACTGGATTTACTCACTGTTTGTTTTTGCGACATTTCGGAAATTGGCAAAAAAAAAAAAAATTTTACAAAGTTGAAGAGGAGTGTGGGGTCTAAGAAACTGATCTTTTTTATGTAAGTGATTTTTTTAACCCAAAACTTCATTTTCTTAATTTATTTTTGCTGGTACCAAGCACTGGAAATCATCCATAGGAAATTATCAACCATGAAATTAACAATGTGGTGATGAAAAGTATCATTCAGTGCATGTATCCTAAATACATATATGTGTAGATTTTAAAGCTCTGGTATAATTTAAAGTGTTCTTTACATTATCTGAGCCACTCTATATTTACCTTTTGTTATCTGACACATTTCTTTTTTTAAAAGAGGAAATTCTTTCTGTTTTGCTCAAAGAGAGGTAGGTATTACATTTAATTAATGTATCAACTTCTCTTTCTCCTGTAACTGACAAATGTTAAATGCCTTATCAGTCTGGCACCAAAAATGATGTTGTCTCAAGGTTTCCCAGACTGCCTTGTCTGAAAAGGTCCATGAAATGCTTTAATGATCATATATTAGGTGGGAACTTTAACCTTCTTTGTACCAGGTCAATTGAGTAGGTAATTGGAAAAGTCAGTTCCACTTGTAATCCATTCAAAAAGGAAACTTAGTGGTCTTCAGTCATAAAAATAGTGCAGGGCTGTGTAGAAAAACAAGACAAAACAGTAATTCTGGACATAGCATTAAGTTAAATGATTGAAACAACAAAAAGCACAGATCAAACTGAAAACTTCTTATGAATTTTAGAAAATTCTGTTTTTCATCTGAATATAGAAGTCAAATGTAATTGAAAATTAACACAAATAATAGTTACTGAGAAGGGCTTCCCTGGTGGCCCAGTGATTCCGAATCTGCCTTGCAATGCAAGGGACACCGGTTCAATCACCAGTGCAGGAAGATCCCACATCCCATGGAGCAACTAAGCCCGTGTGCCACAACTACTGAGCCTGTGCGCTAGAGCACCAGAGCTGTAGCTACTGAGTCTGCTCACTGCAAGCCTACTGAAGCCCACAAGCCCCAGAGACTGTGCTCTGCCAGAAGAGAAGCCACCGCGATAGGAAGCCGCGTAACCCCCTCTCTTCACAACTAGAGAAAGCCCATACAGCGGTGAAGACCTACCACAGCCAAAGAATAAAATAAATCAATAAATCTTCAGTAGTTTCTGAGAGTTGATCATGCGCTTGGCATGGTGTTCAACTTTTCACACACACACACAAAATCATCACATTTGACTCTCACAAGAATCAGTAAGGAAGTATCCTTAGGACCACATAACAAGCTAAGGCTTGTCCATACCCTGCTGGGGACCAGACTCTGCTGCTGCTTCACTTATCACTATCACTTATGACTTATGCAGCCTTGGGCATATTAATTCTCCTCTCAGGGTGCAAGGTTTCCCATCCTGAAAATGACATCTTCACTTGCCTGATGGAAGCTTCCCAGGTATCTCAGTGGTAAAGAATCCACCTACAGTGCAGGAGATACAGGAGATGTGGGTTGGATCCCTGGGTCAGGAAGATCCCCTGGAGAAGGGAATGGCTACCCACTCCAGTATTCTTGCCTGGATAAGTCCATGGACAGAGGAGCCTGGTGGGTTACAGTTCATGGGGTTGCAAAGAGTTGGACACAACAGGGGACGCATGCACCTGCTGGTAAAGATACTGTTAGTAGACACAATGGCTGGCATATGGATGTCTTATCGAGGCACTGTGCTGTATATTTTACAGATAAGGAAAAACAGATTAGAAGAGGTTTTAATGTACCCCAGATAGCAGAGTTAAGGGACAGAACAGACTTCTGAACTTCTGTGTCCTCTAGGGCCCTAGAAATTATTTAGAAAAACATATACCTATCATTATATATAACATACATGATCATGTTTTAAATATGTGGAAGGAGGTGTCTTAGTTCTGGCTTTTATAACTAATTATCAGAGACAGAATGGCTTAAATGACAGAAATTTATTTTTCAGCAATTCTGGAGGCATGGAAGTCCAAGATCGAAGTGCTGACCAGTTTGGTTCCTGGTGAAAGCAATCTTCTGGTTTGCAAACTGCTGTCTTCTCATATCCCCACATGCCACAGAGCAGAGAGAGAAGAAGCAAGCTTTTCTTATAAGGCCACTAATCCCAGCAAGAGGGCTCCACCTACTTGATCTCTTACCACCCCCAACAAAGACCTGTCTCCAAATACCATCACATGGGATATTAGGGTCTCACCACATGAACTTTGGAAGGGCACAAACATTCCATCCACAGCAGACAAATGCAGACTTCTTATGTTATTCTATCAGATGGTAAAAAATATTTTTCTGTTAATAGCAAAAGCATTTAGACTCCACAGTCTTTCAAGTATTCTGTCTATGATAATATCTGTTTTCAAATATTGGACAATTGAGAATATTTTCTATAAGCTGAAATGTCTATAATAGGTACCAGTTTTCATGTTCTTCAGTAAATGTGAACTGTCCTGGGTGACCATTGCCATAGATCTTGGAATATAACTCTGGACTACATAATAATTAAGCTTACCTAGATCTTGTGGGCAAACAGACTTTAGATTTGCCTCTGAGTAGGGTACCCCACTTGCTGAATAGTGCTTACCACTTACACTTATTGAGAAAGCATTAGGTGGCAGGCTCTGTTGTAGCCATCAAAGAAACAAAAGCAACCACATCATACCTCAAATAGACTGACCATGAAATTGGAGGAAGAGCTGGAAGGAGTTATTTACAGATTTCTTATCTAAACCCTCATCTTATTAGCTTCTTCTAGCCTACATATTCAAAGGGTACACATACAAAAGGATATTTTGAAATTGATTTGCTGGCCATTTCCCAAGAACATGGGTAAAGAATGAATATTGTTATATAAATAACAATGGGAAATATTAACTTGTGTGTTCTCCCAACATTCCCCCCCTCCACCCAATCCAGAAAGCTAGAATATTTCCCCTTTGTGTCTTAAAGAAGAGAACCCAATAGAATGTAAAGAACAAAACAAGTTGATTCTTTACTTTTGAGCTTCAAAAGCTGAGTTCTTATCTTATGTAATACATGGCGCCCACATGTCTGGAAACATAGATAATATTATATCATATTTTTGCAGATTGAAAACGTATTCAATGATATTATGCAGAAGTTGCCTAAGTTTCTAGACTTTATGGAAACTTTGGGGATTTAGAAGATTGTTGACTAAGCTCAATTTGTCGCCTTGCCTTAGGAGAAAAAATTTCCCTGGATGAGGCTGAGAAGTCCAGTTGGAAATAAAATAGATGCTGAGAAGGATCTGAGAGATATGAGCGTAGGGGAGACTTATGCTTAACTTTTCAGGAGAAGCCAAGAGAGGGGCAGGATGCAAGTGGTAAGAACCACCAAATCCAAGCTTATCATGGAATGAAAGCATCAGTGAGACGATATGCTGAGGTCAGGAACACTTCATACTGTTCTGCAGAAGCAACCATGGAAGGGCAGGGTAGGATGAACTCAAGAGTCTGAACTGAACTTATTAAGAGAAAAAAAAAAATCAGAATGTGGTGAATTTACTTGAGTTGATCAGAATATCAGAATACATCACATTGAATTTATTTGAGTTTCACTGACTGATGAATTGATCAAGATTTAGTTTCTGCCACAAGGTTAAATAGTTGGAATATGGTGTTCTCTTGTATTAATAGAAAAAAAATACAGTTAGTTTTTACATAGCTGAGTTTTTTGTCTGAAATTGCAGACCCACAACATGTAGGAAGAATCACGCTATCCCTCACAAGGCACTTAGAGCTGAATAATGAAGGCACCTACAATAAAATGAAGAACTCATAAGAATCTTAAAGGAGAACAAGGTATCTGCTGATGCTAAAAGTCCTAAGTTTAAAAATAAAGCTGAATACTGACTCAAGTATACACACATTTTGTTGATGGTATAAATTAGTACAAACTCCCACAGTAATTCCACTTCTGAGGATTTATTCTAAGTAAATAATACAAAAATATACTCAGATCTGTACATATGAAGATGTTCATTATAGTGTTATTTACAATTCTATACAATTTAAGCAATCTGAATATTCAACACCGGCAACAGGGAAGGGTAGAGATAAAGGCCATGGTGGAGTTAAATCAGAGGTAGGGTCGGGGTGGAATCCAAGCAAACCTACTGATACAAGTGAGTGACAGGAGACCCAAAAGAGTGCCCAGAAGTGTGCACTGATGAGCCATTATTTGGAAGCTCAATAAAGCTATTTGTGGAAGCCCCCATAAGTTCAGTTCTCAAACTCCTAACTTAACTGGAGAGAGGAACATTCATCCATCACATTCCTACCCTGACACTCAGGATAACTGGAAAGGATCATTTCAGGGCTATACACAAAATTTTGAGACAACTTGGAAATTATATCCTAAAGTTTCACATGTTATTAACATTCCTGATGAAAGCCTCCCATCCCTCTCACAGACAGTACATTTTTGTTGTCAAGTAAATGCATCAGCAATCTTCTGTGTCTCATATTCTGCATTCACCTAATCCATCAATTAACAAGACATGCTTATAGTGTTCAGAAGCAATCAAGAGTGGTCCTCAGACCCCAGTGTGGTCCAGCCAGGCTGATGTGCGGCCGTCCCAGCTGGAGGCCCTGCCCAGACTGCGTCCACTCAGCGCCTGAGGTAGACACACTGCCCTATTTGTTTTGGCAATAATTGTCTCCCTGCCCTGTAAAAGGCCTGAAAATTACTTCTATGTTTAGAAACAAGATTGCTCGTTTGGGGCTGCTGGTCAGAATCTCACCTCTTTATAGAAGTCTGTTATTCCTAGAACTGTTTCCTAACTTAGGCTTTTGTGATGTTTGGTTGATGAAAAGGCACTTGTTAGAAAAGTACAAGGACCCTTGGCAAGTGTGTCTGGGGGGCCACCACGGCTACTCCCAAGGGGATTATTAATTGTGGAGTTTTATCACTTACTACTCTGGGTAAACATCATGATAGATTCAAGTTTATATATAGTTTTGATTGAATAACAGGGACACTTTGGGTTTTTTTTTTGCAGTGGCCAAGTGAGGTTTATCCTTGGAATGCAAAGCTGGTGCAATAAAACAAGCTGATATCAACTTTTGCTCATCAATTTATATAATTCACTATGTTAATACTCTAAAAGATAAACCACATGATCATACTAAGTAATGCAGAAAAGGCATTTGACAAAAATGCCTTTTTAAAAGGCATTTGATAGAACTCTCAGAAAAATAGAAAGGAAGATTTCCTCAACTTTATAAAGAGTGTCTACAAAATAGCTATAGGTAGCATTATATTTGGACTTCCCTGGTGGTTCAGTGGATAAAGAATGCACCTGTAATGCAGGAGACATAGGAGATGCAGATTTGATTCCTGGTAGGGAAGATTCCCTGGAGAAGGAAATGGCAACCCATTCCAGTATTCCTATGTGGAAAGTCCCATGGACAGAGGAGACAAGAGGGCTACAGTCAATGGGATCATAACAAATTGGACACAACTGAAGTGACTGAGCAGAAGTAGCATTATATTTATGGTAAAAAAAACTAATGTTTTTCTCCTAATGTTAGAAACAAGGCAAGGATGTCTGTTCTCACTACTCTTTTTTTGTTGTTGTTAATTGGAGGATAATTGATTTGCAATATTCTGTTAGCTTTTGCTGTACAACAATGTGACTCAGCTATAAGCATACATATATCCCCTCCAAGAGGGACATTTAATTGTTAAAGAAAGTGGATTTCCAACCAATATATGGAAAATAAATCAACAAACTCACAATTGTTAGCTGCATAGATGGAAAGGAAAAGGTGGCCATTCAAGCTCAGTAGATATCTCTGTGCACTTGAAGAAGATGTTTCCTGACCATCCATGGATGGCCCCCTCTTTATACACACAGGAAAAACACCCAAATCTTCATGAGCCCCCACAGCAGCCAGGTTCCAGAAGTCTTCATGGACATTGGGGCCATACTTCCTAGTCCCCACTCGACATCACCAGCATATTACTACATGGATTCTCTGTAAATATTTCCCATTAATTTAATCTAAGCCCAGACTCTTAAAACCCCAGATAGCTAGTTCACTATTTACATTAACCATATGCTCTCTGGCTTCACACACCACGAAGTCACCTCTGTTATTCAGTGAGGTGAAATCCACAAGACAGTTGTATACACAGACTGACGGTGGAGATTTTATGTTTTATCATGACTAACTTGGGTTTATTGTTCCTTTAAGTTATGATGAATAAAAATCCTATTCAAGACCTTAGAAAGAAGATCTGTCTCCCCAAAGAAATTCTTAGCAGACTCATGTTAAGATTCATGCCAAAATTAAAGCCCCCTAGATTTGTTTAAATTTTAAAATGAAAAATGCAATGCATTTTTTAAGGTGCTGTCCCTCTTGTCACCACGAAACCTCCTCCTCATACTGTGCCCCTCGTCTCAGTCCATAGCAACCCTCCTCTTCCAGCAACTCAGGCCCAAGTCCATGGGATTATCCTGGACTTCCCTGCCCAATACATCAGTCAGCCCTGTTGACTCTTCCTTCCAAATCCATCTTGAGTCTGACTGCTTCTTCCCACCTCTGCTGCTGCCACTGTGACCTCAGCCACCATGGTCTTCCCTCTGGATTATTTTCAGTAGCCTCTGACCTGGACTTCCTGCCCCTACCCCCTTTCTCTTCATTCTCCCTTTGAGAAGGTCATGTCACCACTCCACCATTTAAGAAAAAGTCAAAGACATGAATATGGTTCCCATTGGCTCTCTGACATTATCTCCATCAGCTCAAGCTCATTCTCCTCCAGCCATATTGCTACTCCTTCAGCACATCAAGCGTTCTCCCGCAGGGCCTTTTCACATACTGTTCACTCTGTCTGCAGTGCCCATCCTCCAGAAGATCATGTGACTTCCTTTCTTACTTTCTTGGTTCTCTTCTCAAATGTGATTTCACCAAAAGAAGCCAAATCACCACCCTGTGTAAAATGGCTACTACCTTCCACAACCTCACATTCTCTCACCTTGCTCAGCTTTATTTTTCTTCATAGCACTTATCACCCTGGACATGCTAATGTTCATTTGCTGATTGTATGTCTCCTCCATTAGTGATAGTGAAGTTGCTCAGTCGTGTCCGGCTCTTTGCAACCCCATGGACTGCACTCTTCTTTCTTGAGTAACTGGTGATGATAACAATAATAATAAAGATTGGTTTGGCACTGGATTTCCTACAAATAAGTAGTAAAAAGGAGTACGGCATCTTCAACATAATAGCCCATCATAGAAAACAAGGGCTTCTATAAAAGCACAAAACAAAAATAAGCTACACTAATTTGCTGAACTTTAAGCCTAAAGGAATGCAATTAATTTTTACATTTGGTAAATTTATTTAACTCAAAATAAGTCCATATATCTCCCACAAATATTGAACATCAGGGCAAATTTGAACCGAGCAGTCACTTTACTTCTCTCACATCTCGGTGGTGAAATCTGCTGAGACTTTGAAAAGACTTTTATCTCTCATATGAGAATGTGAGAGGTTGTCCTTGCCATTAGTATGTCCATTATAACAGTATTTCTCTACTAGAGCAGATGACATGTTTTCTTTCCATTTTCTGCACCTTTTCACTCCTGGCACAAATCAAACCAAGAAAATGGGAATTTGAGGCTGCCCAGTCAAGGGAAAGATTCCAACCAAAATGTAACAGAGGATGTCACCAGTGAGAGGTGGGACTTACAAGATCTTTGGAAGATACAAAGATTTTAATTGAGAGTTTCCAAATGCTGAAGCCAGGCAGAAGGCAAAAAATCAGGAAAACTAAGCTCTGTCAAAGTCTCAAGTGATACAAACATGAGGCATGTTTCATCTTTACCTTATTTATCAAACATATTTCTGGTATTGGACTTAAAAGATGACGAAAAGACATGCTCTCCATCAACATACTTACACTATCATGTGTAAAATGGATAGCTGGTGAGAAGTTGCTATACAATACAGGGAGCCCAGCCTGGCACTCTGTGATGACCCGGGGGGGTGAGATAGGGTGGGGAGTGGAAGGGAGGTTCAGGAGGGAGGTGATATATATATAATTATGGCTGATTCATGTTGTTCTGTGGCTGAAACCAACACAACATTGTAAAGCAATTTTCCTCCAATTAAAAAAAAAAAAACAAAAACAAAAAATCACTTTTGGAAAGAGACAGAAAGTGTACAGATCATCGTTACATAAAATAATGACTTCTCAGTTTTATAGTAGAATACAGGAGGAGAATGTAACCCAGACAAGGCTTTGGCATAACAATGGACTTATGCCTGAAACCAGTTTTACATTTAGCTGTGATATATTAGACAGATTACTTAAATTCCCTCAAACTTTGGTTTCCTTCTGATGGAGGGAAAAGACTAAAATACATACTATATGCTGGGTACTTCTGTTTCTTCCCAGGAACTGCCCACTGCTGATATTTATGTTGAGTCATCAATATTACATTTCTTGACTTTATAGGGTACAGCCAGTATTCCTAGATCCATCCTGAGAAACACCTATATACAGAAACACCTCTCAAACCAGGACTTATGTAATCAGCCACTGTGCAAAATGCTTCCCCATGGAGTGAACCCTGGTGTGAAACAAACCAGTTGTGAGCCAGAGAAGACAGAAAAATGAGGAAAAGCATTCACTATGCCACGTTTTAGTGAGATCATTTACCTCTAAAATCCTTTACAATCCTTCCAAGGAGCAAGCATCTTTTAATTTCTTGGCTGCAGATGTTTTTCCTACAAGCATCCATATAGGCAAAGCTATGGACTGTCCAATAGTCATGTACAGATGTGAGCGTTGGGTCATAAAGAAGGCTGAGCGCTAAAGAATTGATGCTTTCAAACTGTGATGCTGGAGAAGACTCTTGAGAGTCCTTGGGACTGCAAGAAGATCAAACCAGTCAATCATAAAGGAAATTAACCCTGAATATTCATTGAAAGGACGGATGCAAAAGCTGAAGCTCCATTACTTGGGCCACCAGATGTGAAGAGCTGACTCATTGGAAAACACACTGCTGCTGGGAAAGATGGAAAGCAAAAGGAGTGGCAGGAGGTGACATGGGTAAATAGCATCACCGATCAATGGACAATCATTTGAGAAAACTCAGGTAAATAGTGATGGACAGAGAAGCCTAGCGTGCTGCAGTCCATGGGGCTGCAGAGTCGGACAGGACCTAGCAACTGAACAACAACAGCAAAACCTCTACAAACTCTCTCTAAAAGGATATTTCACACTGACTCTACAGGCCGACAATTTAACTTGCATTTTCATCTAAGCACCTCTCTTTGGCCTTGTGGGAAATTTAGGTTTAAAAATGTCTTGGTGGTGTTTGACAAATTCTAAACATTATTCATGCACATGAAGTAAATTTATTATGAGTAATACTACTGAGAGTTTCTCATAAAATTCTGTCCCTAAAAGTTATGTTCTGTAACAATGGCAAAGAATGCATGTAAGATAAGCTGACTAAAGAGCTTCTAGGCAGATTTATGTCATTGTAATGAGTAAAAATGTTTAATTTCATCATTTGGGCATTTCAATGAATGGTGTCAACTGAAAGAATAACTTTTAAAGGAACCCACAAAACATTTCTTATTTATAACGGATTTAACTGGCTTCACTACCAAGTGTTTTTCTGTTGTCTAGCACTTTTAAAGATTCTAAGTTTCATTGAATACCAGAGGCATGATATATATCTAAATGTAACCACTTAATGCCACCTGATAAGACATATCTATCACTAAGAACTGAAAAAGTCCATGAAAAACAAGCAACTTATCTTTATGATGTGATTCAGGACCTATTAAGAAGATTGCCACATGGATCTTCCTGTTATTTTTCCTCCAAAAAAATCATTTTAAAACTTGAGTGCTCCAAAAAATTATGTAAAACAGCCATCATTTGCTCCATTACATAAGTATAAAAGAAATGTTATGAGAATTTTAATCTTTTTTCTTTTTTTAATAAAATATAGGCAAAATCATGAGGTGTTTTATTGTGGTTTTTGTTTTTAATCCTATGGGTTGCTAATAATGGGGAGAAGGGACAAGTACAGATCATTTGTTGATTCAATATTCTCGGGGGAGTAGCATTGACATATACACACTACCATGTGTAGAATAGATAGCTAAGCACAGAGAGCCCAGCTCAGTGTTCTGTGATGACCTAGAAGGATAGAACTGGGGAACAGGAGGGAGATCCAGGAGCAAGGGGATAGCTGTATACCTAAAGCTGACTCATGTTGTTGTACAACAGAAACTAGCACAACATTGTAAAGCAATTATCCTCCAATTAAAAGAAAATCCCATGATAAATCATTATGGAAAAGAATACAAAAAAAAGAGTGTATATATATATGTATAACTGAATCACTTTGCTATACAACAGGAATTAACATTGTAAATCAACTAAACTTCAATAAAAATAAATAAATAAGAGAAAAAATAAAATAAAAATATTTTCTAGGATTAAAAAATGACCTATTTATAAAATTATTTATCCTTTCTTCCTGAGAGGTTTTAACACCTATCGAGGGATCTCTTTCTGATTTGTAAAATAAGCCCTATTCACTATCCTCAATTTTTACATGTGAATATGGACTTTTTCTCTTTCAATTTAATAAAATATAAACATGTGAATGCTTAATCATTATCCAACTGAATTCCAAACAACTTTCTTTGCTTCAACTAGGTAAACAAGTAACACATTTTTCCACTTTTATTGAGACAAAATTGACATATAATGTGTGAGTTTAGGGTGAACAACATGGTGATTTGATTCACTGACATATTGGAAAATGATGACCACCATAGAGTTAGTTAACACCTTCATCATCTCACATAATTACCTTTTTGTGCATTTCATGAGAACATTTAAAATCTACTCTCACAGCAATTTACAAGAATATAATACAGCAGTGTTAACTGTAGTCATCATGCTGTACATTACATTACCAGGAATTATTTGTCTTTTAACTGGAAATCTGATCCCTTTGAACAACTTCTACTCCTGTCCTCCACCCCCTCAAACACTGGCAATCACCATTCTACTCTCTGTTCCTATAAGTACAGCATTTTTAGATTATATATATATATGTGTGTGTGTGATACCATACTGTTTGTCTTTGTCTTAATCCACTTGGGATAATCCTTCAAGTTTCCTTCTATCTTATTGCAAATGGAAGAGTGTTCATCTTTATTTTATGTATATACATATATGGTGGTAATTTAGTCCCTAAGTCGTGACCAACTCTTGTGACTCCATGGACTGTAGCCTGCCAGGCTCCTCTGTCCATGGAATTCTCCAGGCAAGAATACTGGAATGGGTTACCATTTCCTTCTCCAGGGGATCTTCTTGATCAAGACCCAGAGATCAAACATGTCTCCTGCATTGCAAGCAGTCTCCTGCTTTGAAAGTGAGTTCTTTACTGCTGAGTCACCAAGGATTCCATATATATATGGAATATATATATATATATATATATACACATATGTATCACATCTTTATCTATTTCTTCAGACATTGAGTTGTTTCTGATTTCTGTAGTGAACATAATGCTTCAGGGTACAGGTATCTTTTCCAGATCCTGATTTCATTCCCTTTAGATAAATATTCAAAAGTGGGATTGCTAGGTCATATGGTAGTTCCATTTTTAATGTTTTGAGAAACCTCTATATTATTTTCCACAGTGGGCTGCACCAATTCACATTCCAACAAACAGTACACAAAGGTTCCCTTTTCTCCACATCCTCACCAACCCTTATCTCATGTCTTTTTGATAACAGCTATTCCGACAAGTGTGAGGTGTGATTTTTATTTGAATTTCCCTGATGATTAGTGATGTTGAGCACCTTTTCATGTATGTGGGGGATATATGTGTCTTGTTTTGAAAAAAAAATGTGTATTCAGGCCCTTGGCCCATTTTTAAGTTGCATTGTTTGGTTTTTTGCTTTTGAGTTTTAAGAGTTCCTTATATATTTTGGATTTTAACTTATCAGATGCATAATTTGAAAATATGTTCTCTTATTCCATAGATTGCATTTGCATATTTGTTAATTGTTTATTTTGCTGCCAAACACCATCTTAAGTGAGTTTGTTTTAAGTAGAAGTCCAGTGTGTAATAAAACATTATCATTCAAATTTGTAAACGCGAATTCAACTTAAAAATCAAATCACCGAAAAAGTGTAAGAAATCACTTTCAAAATTTGGGGTAAAAATGCATTTTCTCAGTCTGTACCTCCCTAGAATAATTCACCATACTAAAATGTTTCAAATTTAATTTTAACACAATCAGGTCAAATTCAAATTTTAGTACAACTAGGTCACCAACTTCAAGTCCAAGTTTGACCCATTTTACAAAGGATATGTCTTATTCTGTATTTGATCACGCAAATGAAGCTTTAAAGTATAATGGGAAGAAAACTGTATAATAATGTACCTGAAACTGGGAGGTTGCGATTGATATCTGGTCCCATCACTTCATGGCAAATAGATGGGGAAACAATGGAAACAATGGCAAACTTTATTTTGGGGGGCTCCAAAATCACTGCAGATGGTGACTTCAGCCATGAAATTAAAAGACGATTGCTCCTTGGAAGAAAAGGTATGACCAATCTAGACAGCATATTAAAAAGCAGAGACATTACTTTGCCAACAAGGTCCATCTAGTCAAAGCTATGGTTTTTCCAGTAGTCATGTATGGATGTGAGAGTTGGACTATAAAGAAAGCTGAGTACCGGAAGAATTGATGCTTTTGAACTGTGGTGTTAGAGAAAACTCTTGAGAGTACCTTGGACTTCAAAGAGATCAAACCAGTCAATCCTGAAGAAAATCTGTCTTGAATAATCACTGGAAGGACTGATGCTGAAGCTGAAGCTCTAATACTTTGGCCACCTGATGCAAAGAACTTACTCATTTGAAAAGACCCTAATGTGAGAAAGATTGAAGGCAGGAGGAGAAGGGGATGACAGAGGATGAGATGGTTGGATGGCAACACCGACTCAATGGACATGAGTTAGAGTAAACTCTGAGAGCTGGTAATAGACAGGGAGGCCAGGCGTGCTACAGTCCATGGGGTCTCAGAGTCAAACGCAACTGAACTACTGAACTGAACTGAATTTATATATATATATATATACATATATATATATATTACTATGTATAAAATAAATAACTAATGAGAATCTACTGTATAGCTTCAGGGAATGCTACTCAATGCTATGTGTGTGTGTGTGTGTGTGTGTGTGTATGTTAGTTGCTAGTCATATCCAACTCTTTGCAACCCCATGGACAGTAGCCTGCCAGGCTCCTCTGTCCATGGAATTCTCCAGACAAGAATATTAGTGTGGGTTGTCATTTCCTTCTCCAGGGGACCTTCTCCACCGAGAGATTGAACCTGGGTCTCCTGCATTACAGGCATATTCTTTACCATCTGAGCCTTCCTGGAAGCCCAGTCAATGCTCTGTGATGACCTACATGGGAAGGAAATCCAAAAAAGCAGGGAAATAGGTATAGCTGATTCACTTTGTTGTACAGCAAAAATTAACACAACATTGTAAAGTAACTATAATAAAAATTAATTGAAAGAAAGCAAGCAATGGCATTCTAAGAAACATGAAAAAATATAATGTACCTGACACTTTAAGTTAAAGTATGTAAAATGTAATTTAACACCATTTCACACCAACACTTTTAAGTCTCTTTCTATTACTGTAAATTGCACCCTAAAGCTAAAACAGAGCTAATTTGTGGTATGCACTAATCTCTAAGTCGAGAAGGGCAATAAATTTAGATAAACTTTTTTCCAAAGCAGAAATGATTATTGCCAAAAGTAAAAAGGGAGAAAAATAGAGCCCTTTTAAAATTCTTGTTTTGAATGTTGTCATAGTTACTAAAAAGAAATTTATGCTTTGAAGACTTTTCTTAGATGTTAAATGCTGTGACCAGTTGTGACGCCTGAAAGATGAATAAGCTTGATGAGGAATTCCATTTATAAACATCTTTTCAAAACCCATCTTTACTAATTATTCCCTTTCTACCTACATTAGACCTAAAGTTGGCTGTGTGCAGAATTATTTTATCATTTAAACTATTTTTAGTCATAAACATTCAAACATAGTTATAGGTTGAATTTAATTTCTGAATGTTCAGCCAAAGTTTAAATTTAAATATTTAAAAATACATCTTGTGAGCAAGCTACATAAAATAAGTGAATTGCTAAATAATCCCA
This sequence comes from Ovis canadensis, assembly GCF_042477335.2. Lineage (NCBI taxonomy): Eukaryota > Metazoa > Chordata > Mammalia > Artiodactyla > Bovidae > Ovis > Ovis canadensis. The sequence goes on from NC_091246.1 coordinate 107,410,264, forward strand.
AGAGTATAAATAGAAGAGGATCGTGTTCAATTAATTTGGTTCCATAATGACATATTCTTGTTCCTAGTATCTCCAGAATAACATGCTAGAAGGACTTTTGGTAGAATGTTACAATCCTAGACTATTTCAGACTATTCAGCATCAAAACCCTAATCAGTCCAGTTTAAAAATGATCAAAAGGACTTGAATAGACTTTTCTCCAAAAAAAGAAATAAAAATGATAAATAAACACATGAAAGGTGTTCAAAACCGCCAATCACTAGGGAAATGCAAATCAAAAATACAATGAGATGCCACGTATACCCATACTTAGGATGGCTACTATCAAAGTAACAGAAAAACATCAGATGTTGGCAAGGATGTGAGGAAACTGGACCCTTGTTCACTGTTGATAAGAATGCAAAATTCTACAGCTACATTGGAAAACAGTATTACAATTTTTTTTAATTAAAAATAGAATTATGGTATGATTCGCCAATTCCACTTCTGGGTCTACACCCAGAAGAGTTGAAAGCAGGGCATCAAGGAGATATTTGTATACCCATATTTACAGCATCCTGGGTGGCACAGTTGGTAAGGAATCTGCCAATGCAGGAGACACAAGAGATGTGGGTTCAACTCTTATATCAGGAAGATCCCCTGGGAAGGAAAGGGCAACCCACCCCAGTATTTGTGCGTGGAAAATACCATGGGTAGAGGAGCTACAATCCATGCAGGCACAAAGAATCAGACACGACTGAGTGCAGGCACACACATACACATAGCAGTGCTTTTTCACAATATCTAAAACACGGAGGCAACCCAAGTGACCAAAAATGGTAAATAGATAATAAAATGTGATAGATACCTAGAAAGGAATATTATTCAGCCTTTAAAAAGGAAGGAAATTCTGCAATACACTACCTGAATGAACCCTGGAGACATTATGCTGAGTGACATAAGCTAGTCACAAAAAGGCACGTACTGTGTGATTCCACTATTATGACTTAGAATAATCCAAATCATAAAGACAAGAAGCATATAGTTGGTCACTGGGCACAGGTGAAGGACTGCAATGGGGTAACAGAATGGGAAATTATTGTTTACTAGGTATATTGCTTACTATTTTACCTGAGGATGTCTTAGGTCTTCACACCAAATTAGAATCAGTTGATTTAAACCCCAGTATATTCTCCAAATCAGGCAAGTTCCATAATACTTAAAGTTTTGCTGCTAATAAGTGAAGTAAAAGTGCATAATAAACATTTATTTACTTCGGACAGAACAATAGTTGCCAAGAAAACCCTTGGCCAGGATATTTTTAACTTCAGTTGAGCATGTAGCTGAAATCTACATAATCTTCTATGTACCATTCTATACATTAAACCTACTCTGAGGCTCATTGAACACTGTGGAAAATTTTCCCCATGGACCAGCCCGTTTGCAGAACCAGGTGTTTCTGATGCTGTGAATTGTGACGCTGTGAAAAATATTCATAGTGCTCTAAGGTCCCTTAAACTCTCATTCCACCTGTGCTTTCTCATTGAATCCAGTGGCTGCTTATGCTTTTCAGGGATCTCCTTGTTTATGTAGGTGCATTTCTTTGTTTCTGAATTTATTTTGCTACATTTTAAAGAGTAAAATTTATAGGAAAAAGATTTAACAAGCTGGTGTTGGGAGTCACTCATATTTCAGCCAGGTGCATTGCTAATGTGCAGGTGTAAACCAGGGAACAGGTAAGGAAAGCATGATGTGAGCTGCAGTCTCTTGAAGGATTAATTGTGTATGTCCTTAATGAATATATCCCAAGGTGCATTTAACTATCTGCTATAAATGAAGACATTTTCTTCCTTTCTCCCCCTCTTTCCAGTTTCCCCATGTCATTTATATAAATAACGTAAGTATAGTCTATATGTGCATTTCATGAGAATGAGAAGTCCCTTATTCATGGCTAAACATAATTTTATAGGAATTTAAAATTTTAGACAACAAATATGTATTACTCTTCTAAATAACTGATTATTTTTACATCTGAAAATAGTCCATTTCTACTTAAGTGCTATATTAAAGACATATTTTATTTTCTTACCACTTTATTTTTTTAATTGAAGGATAATTGCTTTACAGAATTTTGTGGTTTTCTGTCATACTTCAACAAGAATCAGCCATAGGTACACCCATGTTCCCTCCCTCCCAAACCTCCCTCCCATTTACCTCCCCATCTCACACTTCTAGATTGCCACAGAGCCCCTGTTTGAGTTCCCTGAATCATACAGCAAATTCTCATCAGCTATGTATTTTATATATGGCATTGAAAATTTCCATGTTACTCTCTCCATACATCTCACCCTCTCCCTCCTCTCCTTGCACCATGTCCATAAGTCTGTTCTTTATGTCTGTTTCTCCATTGCTTCCCTAAAAATAAATTCATCAGTACCACCTTTCTAGATTCCATATATATGTCTCAGTATACAATATTTATATTTCTCTTTCTGACTTACTTCCCTCTGTATAATAGGCTCTACGTTCATCCACCTCATTAGAACTGGCTCAAATGCATTTCTTCTTATGGCTGAGTAATATTCCATTGTATATATGTACCATAGTTTCTTTATCCATTCATCTGTTGATGGACATCTAAGTTGCTTCCATGTTCTAGCTATTGTAAACAGAGCTGCAGTGAACTTTGGGGTACGTGTGTCTTTTTCAATTTTGGTTTCCTCAGGGTATATGCCTAGTAGTGGGATTGCTGAGTCATATGGTCGTAATATGGTCATAAAAAACATTCCTAGTGTTTTAAGGAATCTCCATACCACCTTCCATAGTGGCTATATCAATTTATATTCCCACCAGCAATGCAAGAGGGTTCCCTTTTCTCCACACCATCTCCAGCATTTATTGTTTGTAGACTTTTTGATAATGGCCATTCTGACTGGTGTGAGATAGTATCTTATTGTAGTTTTGATTTGCTTTTCTCTAATAACCAGTGATGTTCAACATCTTTTCATGTGTTTGTTAGCCATTTACAGTCATGTGTTTGTTAGCCACTTGTATTGAAGAAAAGTTATGACCAACCTAGATAGTATATTCAAAAGCAGAGACATTACTTTGCCGACTAAGGTCCGTCTAGTCAAGGGTAGGTTTTTCCTGTGGTCATGTATGGATGTGAGAGTTGGACTGTGAAGAAGGCTGAGCACTGAAGAATTGATGCTTTTGAACTGTGGTGTTGGAGAAGACTCTTGAGAGTCCCTTGGACTGCAAGGAGATCCAACCAGTCCATTCTGAAGGAGATCAACCCTGGGATTTCTTTGGAAGGAATGATGCTAAAGCTGAAGCTCCAGTACTTTGGCCACCTCATGGGAAGAGTTGACTCATTGGGAAAGACTCTGATGCTCGGAGGGATTGGGGGCAGGAGGAGAAGGGGATGACCGAGGATGAGATGGCAGGATGGCATCACGGGCTTGATGGACGTGAGACTGAGTGAACTCCAGGAGATCGTGATGGACAGGGAGGCCTGGGGTGCTGCAATTCATGGGGTCGCAAAAAGTCGGACACGATTGAGCGACTGAACTGAACTGAACTGTATTAAAGACATATGTTATTATGTTAATCCTTATTTTTCCTCTCACATTATATAGTAATACAACCACCTCACCTACATTCATGCCTGAATATTTTTTTCAAATAAGATAATTTTCAGCTGTGTTACTCAGTTTCCATATTCTGAAAAAACTGGAAGACATCATCATTAAAATTCAGTTTGTAATCAAAATAACTTTTTCTTGAATGTTCATTCCAAATAACATATATTCTGTTTTCTGTACTTCATACTTTGAAGAATGTTAGCTATTTACTTTTCCAAACAGGTTATATTAGGGTAATACTTCTTAGGGTAATACTTTTTTTAATCAATACTTGATTCTTTTTAATACTGTGTAGCCATATTAATAAGATTTATAAATAGTTATATTTTTATTCTTATAATGCAACATTCTATATTTTATTTTAACATTTTTAGTAATATTTTCACAAAGAAGTCAAAATATATAATTAGAAATTGTACAGGAACATATAGAAACAAAAAAGTATAATCTTTGGGTGAAATTTAACATAACACTAAGTCTAAATAAAAACCTTTTTTTCTCACATTTCAAGTAGGAAAAATGGAGGTTTGGGTCAACACTTTTTTTTTTAAGAAAAACATTGCATTTTTCTCCTGATTTTTTGAAGTCCACGTCTATTCAGTATTTGTCGTTCAAAAGAAAAAAGAAATGTTCTAATCAAACTGATATTTCCAAACCTTAAAGTATTTAGTAGTATTTTTCATCTGACAAATATAATTACACTTCCATTACATGATTCATGAGACCAGACATTCAAATGTTAATAGAACCGATTTCTTTTCATTCAAATATTTTGAACTTAATATCATAGACAAATGGAATCCTTGGATCAAAAAATATACGATGTTCCAAGTCCTATCGTTTGAGTGGAGGAGACTGTTTTTGTTACCTCTTCTTCTTCATCCTTTTTCAATTTAATAGAAATTAATTTTATTTCCCAAAGTGTACCCAAGATCAAGAGTTGGTTTCTCCAGAGGCCTCTCTCCTTGGCTGTCTTCTCCTGGGTCCTCACATGGCTGTTTTTCCATGTGCCTAAGGCCCTGATGTCTCTTTCTAATTTTAAAAGGACACCAGTCCTATCGGATTAGGGCCCCACCTGTATAATCTCATGCATCATTAGTCACCTCTTTAAAAGCCCTATCTCCAAAAATAGTCACCTTGGGGGTTAGGACTGCAATACATGAATGAAGATGGGGAGAGGACACAGTTCAGTCCATCACAGAGAGCAACTGGAAAGAACAAAAGATTTGTACTCAGAAAGTACAAGTTCTGTCAACTTTGTGCTGTTGGAGCAAATTAGTAATTTCTCTAAGCATCTCTTTCTCACCTATTAAATAATAATTATTTTATGTTAAATTACTTATAATCACTCCACTCAAATTCCAGATGGTTTATCGCAAAACTTTCTATTAGCCAGTGAAAGTGAAAGTTGCCTGGTCATATCCGACTCTTTGCAACCCCATAGACTATACAGTCCATGGAATTCCTCCAGGCCAGAATACTGGGATAGGTAGCCTTTCCCTTCTCCAGGGGATCTTCCCAACCCAGGGATCGAACACAGGTCTCCTGCATTACAGGCAGATTCTTTACCAGCTGAGCCACAAGAGGTAACCGGGAATAAGGATCATTTCTCAATAAGTTAAGATAAAACAGAGGTTGTCCTCATAAATTTTGAGTTCACATCAGAAGTTGTATGTTGGAAGTCCAGGTGCCACAAAAAATTTGGAAAAGTGTCGACCAGCATGGTGTCAATTGAATTCAAATAAAATTCTGGGCTTCTGATTTAGCCTGTTTCTAAAACTAGTGGTAACAGACAACCCTGAGTACCAAGGTTGACATCAGGGATGGGGTCTTTGCATGGAACCCCCACCCCTGTCATGTCTGTACACTGGCAATTGTTATCCATTATCACACTTGGGCTACTGTTGATGGACATACAGTCTTACTTATACTGGATCACTAGGCTGTTGCCCCTTAATCAATCAACTACATGATGTAGGTGATTGAATAAAGAAACAATTAAAAAAATACGTCTTTGTAGTTTAGCCCCAAGAAGGGATGACTTGCATAAAAGAAGTCATAAAAAGTTGTAAAAAGAGGACTGCCCTGGTGGCTCAGTGATAAAAAATCTGCCTGCCAGTGCAGGAGACACAGGTTTGAGCCCTGGTCTGGGAAGTTCCCACATGCAGAGGAGCATCTAAACTGGTGCGCCACAGCTACTGAACCTGCGCTCCAGAGCCCAGGAGCCACAACAACTAAAGCCCATGGGCCTAGAACTCGTGCTCCACAGCAAGAGAAGCCGCTGCAATGAGAAGCCAGTGCACCAAAACTAGAGAGCAGCCCCATCTCACTTCTACTGGAGGAAAGCCCACGCAGCAGCGAAGACCAGTGCAGCCACAAATAAAGTAAGTAAATAAAATTATAAAAATAAAAGTTTTAAGAAGGGAAAGAATAAGCATAAAAATATCCACTCAACAGTGACACATGTAAACTAGGATTCTGGTCCTCATGGTAAAATGTCCTGCCCCATTTCACAAGCACACTCACGGCCATCGTACCTACATCCACACTGAACTGTGAAAAGCCTCTGTGTTACAGTGAACATTCTTCTAGCAGTTCCTTCAGCTGTTGTTTTGATTGAACAGTTCACTCTACTCTATGGACACCCTCTTCATTCACTTGTAAATGAAGATGAATGCTTGCGAGAAAATAAGGCTGATCTGAAGGACTCGACAGAAATAATCGGTGTGAGGCACGCAACCCGCACATTAGCGAGTGAATGGCTGGATTGGGAGGGCTGGAGGACAGGGCTGCCCGGCTGCGTTGCACTGAGTCATAGCTTTGAAACAAGGCCTTGAGTCAGAGCTATCAGGCTGGGGCTTCTGTTTTCCTGGCTCTGATAAGCCCGTCTCTTTTTGTCCAGGGGCTGAGCCTGCGATTTAACATTGCAATGACAGCGATAGTTATCCCCAAAAACATCCTTCTCGGCTCATTTCTAATACAGATCACTTATTCTTTGTGAAAGATGAGTGAGTCATGCAAGGAGCAGACTGCCCATTAGTGGCACATTGTTAATTTGCTCTTTAATTAGTTTAGTGACATATAATTATTTGAGGTCAAATAATAATTAAATTTTTGTACACTCCTCTTTTTCCCCTGGTAAATTACCACTGGACCACCCTCCATGATAAAGGATCTCTAAATAACACACAGGATGCTGACTGAAGAACACAAGGAAGTGTGTGATCTTTCCCTACAAAAGTCCCCTTTAAAAAAAAAATCTTTTTTATGAAAAGAAGCATTTTATCATCTTTGTTTAGAATTCTCCTTTTAAGAATAAATCATCTAATAAAAATATAAACTTTACGCTTCTAAGTAAATGAGCTTTCTGAAAGAAACATAAAATGCATCAACTTTTCATTTTTACTATACTTTACAAATATTATTTACACTTATGAACATTAAACTGGGCTTTTCTCTAGAGAACTGTATCAAAAAATATATAAGTATTACATAAAAGTGAAGTTGGCTTCTTCAATTACCTGAAGTTAAATAAATCATCCATATTAAAATATCATATTTCTTTTTTTCCCCAGAAGCAAGCAACTGATTGTTATTTAAGAGATTCAGCTAAAAGCTCACCCAGTTCTGGTTAAAAATTGAAATTTAGAAATTTATTTTCTCATTTTGACTTAGAGGTTACAGAAAACTTGTTTATAATAACATGAAAAATTTTCAATTATATTAAAACAAAATATAACTTAGGAAATGAATTTAAGAAAAGCAAGATTAATTCATGTTCGTAAGAGGTGAGAAAGTTTGTCTTTGGATTAAAAAGCAATATTAACAAAGCTTTCAGTTTTTCAACCATAAGCTATATTCTCCATCCAGTTAATAATTCTGAGTTGATAAAGTCTTTGCATACTACAAACTTCTAAAAGGAAAATACCTCACTCCAAAATCTAAGTTGATTATATTAACATTTGCAGAAGAATTTCAGCAGGCACTTTGCTAATGTTGACCTTTAGCTAGCTATGGCTCATAGATGTTGTCAGTTATTGGAGAAGAAAGGTCTTAGGAAGAAACTTCAAAAAATGATAAAATGCAGCCCACGGTAGTCATTAAAATAAGCCTCACAAGCATCTTTACCAACAAAGTGTTTTGCAAGGTTTTCTGTTTTGTTTTGTTTTTAATGTAGACTTCTTTGCACAGAATTGGCATGAATTAAAGACTTTTCCATATGTATACATACACTGAACATGAACACCAGGGCCAGACTATAGTTAAAGCAGTGAAAACAGATTTTGCTCAGGAACTTATATCAGGAACAAGTCACACCTATAGTGTTCATAAAATGACACATTTTGAATAACCAATGCAGACGCCATACTTTTGCTCAGGAATTCTGTCTGTAGATCAAAGCTTTGGTTTTGCTCCCAGCTCTGCTACTTGTTTGCAAGTCAACTGAACTTTAACACTTATCCATCAATCAAACACTGATCATATGCATATGATGTGCCAGGAATTGTGTTATACTCATGGGGCCTAAGGAAATAATATAAATCCTTATAAAGTGCAAACTCCTATTGTTCAGAGGAGGGAGAAGTCATGATCAGGGAAGGAGATACTAGTGAAACAACACTGACCATACAGTATAATTAATGCCATGATAAGTGCATATATAAGTGATTTTAACTATGTTTTTAAAAGACGAGAGGAAACTAACCAAGTAACACTAAGGTGAGTTTATAAAGTTCATTAGGAACTCAATAGATACGAGGAAACCTGGGGATTGAGACTAAGCGTAGTAAATAGAGGAAGTGATCATGTGTGTGTGTGTGTGTGTGTGTGTGTGTGTGTGTGTGTGTGAAATTAAAAGAGTTAGTCGCTCAGTCATGTCCAGCTCTTTGCCACCTCATGGAGTATAGCCTGACAGGCTCCTCTGTCCATGGAGTTCCTCAGGCAAGAATACCAGAGTGGGTAGCCATTACTTTCTCCAGGGGATCTACCTGACCCAGGGGTTGAACCCGGATCTCCTATGTTTGCAAGCAGATTCTTTACCATCTGAGCCATCAGGGAGGAGATATATATATATATATTATTTCTATATAACTTCCCTATTATTAACACTGAAGGAGAAAAGCAGAGAAAATAAAATGAGAAGGAAAAGCAGGTGTAACGTAATCCTGCCAAAAATAAACTATCTAAATTTTTAAAGTTGTGTTGTTTTGGGGATGATTATGTTCAAAGACCGAGACTGTCTTTGACAATATTTAACACGGGTTCATTGTAGGAATGATAATAATTTCACAAGCCAGTAGCATACAGGATAATGTCTCTTAATGAGCCAATAAGGATATAACAGTCCAAACCAACGATAGATTAATTACACTACTATACTCCCCTTATTCCAGGCAAGTGGCGATGAAAAGAAGAAAGTTCATGTTTAATTTAGGTATAACTTTGTATCAACTCGTTCTTGGGAGAGACCGCTTAGCCAGTCCAGAGCTGATGTCCAGCTGCCATTACAAAAAGCAAAGACCCTTTCTGCTAGCAAACCAAGGTACCAGTGTGGGGGCAAGATAATGTCCTCTGAGAGGCCACTGTTCAGTGTTCAGCACTGCAGAGGAAAGATTTGCCTTGCCCAGGCAGCAGCTGATGTTCCTAGGTCTTTAGCAATTTTTCTTATAAAATAAATGCAAATGATTCACCCAGAACGTCATGAACTCATCCCCACCTAGACAGCTAACTGCATCTTATACCTCTCTCCCTGTGGCTTAATTTCAATTGTACTAACCTCGATGCCTCTCAGACAGGACATGTTTGCTCCTGCCACAAGGCCTTTGCCTCAGCAGATTTTCTGTCTGGGACCCCTTCTCTACACCTCAGAGGACTGGTTCTTCTTTGTCACTCTGGTTCAGTTTAAGCCACCTCCTTAAAGAGGACTTCACTGGCCATGCAATCAAATGGTACCACTGTCTCTAGATCACCCTTTTCTTTTTTCTGTGTTTTTTATTAACCATTTTAAAAATTATAGTAATTTACAATGCTGTGTTAGTGTCAAGTGTACAGCAAAGTGATTCAGTTTCAGTATATATACATATGTGTGTATACATACACATATATTCTTTTTCAGATTCTTTTCTAGCATAGGTTGTTACAATATCTCAAATATATTTCTCTGTGTTACACAGTAGATCTTTTTCATTTGTTTTATATATAGTAGTGTGTATCTGCTAATCCCAGGCTCCCAATTTATCCCTCCCCACCCATTTCCCTTTCAGTAACCATTAGTTTGTTTTCTATGTCGGTGAGTCGATTTGTAAACAAGTTCATTTGCATCATTTTTTTTTAGATTCCACATGTAAGTGAAGCTCCAATACTTTGGCTATCTAATGCAAAGAGCTGCTTCATTGGAAAAGACCTTGATACTGGGAAAGATTTTGTACAGGTGGAGAAGGAAGCAACAGAGGATGAGATGGTTGGATGGTATGGACTCATTGCTAAAACTCAATGAACATGAGTTTGAGCAAACTCCAAGAGGTAGTGAAGGACAGGGAAGCCTGGAAAACTACAGCCCATGGATCTCTTTGGGGTTGCAAAGAGTCAGACACAACTTAGTGACTGAGCAACAACAGTAAGTGATATTATTGCTGCAGGAAGAGGGACCCCTTCCAGGGCCCGAAACTGGGCTCTTGTCTAACACTCAGAAATGAATCGTCCGAGCAGACACATGTGCTGACAAAGCAAGAGATTTTATTGGGAAAGGGCACCCGGGTGGAGAGCAGTAGGGTAAGGGAACCCAGGAGAACTGTTTTGCTGCGCGGCTCGCAGTCTCGGGTTTTATGGTGATGGGATTAGTTTCCGGGTGGTCTTTGGCCAATCATTTTAATTCAGAGTCTTTCCTGGTGGCGCACGCATCGCTCAGCCAAGATGGATGTTAGTGAGAGGGATTCTGGGAAGTGGACGGACACGCGGTGTCTCCTTTGGACCTTTCCCGAACTCTTCGGTTGGCGGTGGCTTATTAGTTCCATATTCCTTATCAGGATCTCCTGCCATAAAACAACTCATGCAAATGGTTACTATGGTGCCTGGCCAGGGTGGGCGGTTTCAGTCAGTGTGTTTCCCCTAACAACTCCCCCATGAGAGACTTCATACTCAAGATATTTTGGGGGAATTGGGGCGGAGGTCTCTTTTGTGTGTGTAATTTTTTCCTGTTGTGCATGGGCATAGGCCTGCCTAGCAGAGCAGCAGCCTCTCTCTACCAGATCTAAGTCAAGGTATTTTTTGTCTGAAACCAGGGTTCACCCTTGTAATAAGAGCAATTTAGTTTGAAACTGTTGGCCCCTCTCAGAGATGAAATAGAAAAGGACCAAACAGGAGACCTAAAAGGATGGTCATCTCTGGTCCCCGGAAACAGAAGGCAACATTTAGGGTGAGGGTTGCAGGGTTTGTGACCCTTTTTGATTGGTTGGTGGTAAGGCAACAGAGCTGTGTTCCAAATCTTGTGTTTAGTCTGAAGTTACCATCTTCTACCTGGGTGGGGGCTCAAAGACATTGTTATGCATATTTCTTTGAGTAGGAACAAGGACTCTGTCGGAGGCTGTACCAACCTTTGATTGTTCCTCCTGTTTCTGTATCCCCTCCCTTCCCTGATTAGCAATTGTTTGAATCCACACTTTGGAACTCAGGGAAGGTCAAGGAGGCTGAATGAAGCCTATATCTTACAGACAAGAAATGGAGAACACAACTCTCTACTCCAGAGCCCCACAGAGTTCTACTCAGTTTTAATTTAGGGAACTAGGCAACTATGTGACAACTTTTTGTCAAAATGGAGCATAGGACTGTCTCAGCTTGGAGTATAGACACTGAATTGGAAGTATTTTTGAGTTCCAAGTTCTAGATCTGAGTCTTGTATGATTAAAATCTCAATCTTCTGGTCTGCCATTTTGGTGTAACAGACCTAATTAGAAGCAGCTGGAGGAGTGATAACTGGAATTTAGTAGACAAATTAAATCTCTTTTTTTTTTTAGAAGAATAGGCCTGAAACCCAGTCTGGACCTGGCACTTCAGGGAGACTTGTAGCCAGGTAGACAGTTGCCTAGTTTTATAAAAAGTAAGGTTGCAGTTACTAACTTCCAGCAGACATTGTTTTGAGAATGGTGGCATCCAAGCCTGACATGACTCAGGAAACTCAAGTATTTACCAATATAAGGTCTAATCTGAAAGTATACCCATAGCATCACCTAGTTATTTCCCAGGATATCTGAACCATAGCTAATTTTGACTTTTAATCATAAACTTTTCCTTAATAGCCAAAGCATGGTTTACCATTAATGATGTCAGTGTTTTTCTAGGTATGAGAAGATGCAAGAATTGGGACTCATAAAATCTTTTCCTAAAAAGATCTAACTATCTGAAGGCCTGTTCTGCCAGTTTTTCCCAGAGCACAGAGTGCCTCATTTTTTAGTTTGACCCCGAACTCCTTTCGGGGCGTTGAAAGTCAGCAGTTGCAGTGGCCATGATTTAATCTTTGTAAATGTAGATGGCAAGTGTCAGTCTTTAGTTGGCAGAAGCTCTTTTTGTTCATAAACATGACCATGATTTTGAGGGGGACATTTCATGACCATTTTATCCAATGGTGTTGAGAATGTCTATTTTCAGGTTTGGCAAAGATTTTGTTGACAGGCCACTCAATGTGTTGTTATTGGACTAGGCCATAAAACAGTATCCAAAATTTTCTGGACCACCTGTCTTACTAGCCTCTTGGTCCAGGAAAATATTTTCTTGTTGCTTTTACCCATATCTAGAGTTACTTTGTTACCATCATTGATCTTATACGGGACTATATATTATTTTATTAGAGGCCTCAGACACATATTTGACAGTATAAGAAACAGCAATTTTGCAAAACAGGTGAAATACAAATAACATTCAGAAAACTAAGATCATGGCAGCTGATCCCATCATTTCATGGGAAATAGATGGGGAAACAGTGGAAGCAGTGTCAGACTTAATTTTGGGGGGCTCCAAAATCACAGCAGATGGTGATTGCAGCCATGAAATAAAAAGATGATTACTCCTTGGAAAGAAAGTTATGATCAACCTAGATAGCATCTTCAAAAGCAGAGACATTACTTTGCTGACTAAGGTTCATCTAGTTAAGGCTATGGTTTTTCCAGTGGTCATGTATGGATGTGAGAGTTGGACTCTAATAAAAGCTGAGCACAGAAGAATTGATGCTTTTGAACTGTGGTATTGGAGAAGACTCTTGAGAGTCCCTTGGACTGCAAGGAGATCCAACCAGTCGTTCTAAAGGAGATCAATCCTGGGTGTTCTTTGGAAGGAATGATGGCAAAGCTGAAGCTCCAGTACTTTGGCCACCTAATGTGAAGATTTGACTCATTGGAAAAGACTTTGATCCTTGGAGGGATTGAGGTCAGGAGGAGAAGGAGACAACAGAGGATGAGATGGCTGGATGGCATCACCAACTTGATGGACATGAGTCTGAGTGAACTCCGAGAGTTGGTGATGGACAGGGAGGCCTGGGGTGCCGCAATTCATGGAGTCGCAAAGTCGGACATGACTGAACGACTGAACTGAACTGAACAAATAACATAGCCAGCAGTATTAGTAAAGTCACAAGTAAGACTTAAGAGCTTTCACTAGATGTAGCCCAGTATATCTCAGGTCATCTGATTTAGTCTGCTCTGTAGAATCTTTATTTTCTAGGGAAATTATATATAGGCACCGTCTATAAGGCACATAGCCTAGATTTTTAGTGTTACTAGATTGATTGTCCTTAGTATGATTTTTTTGAGATTGCATCCAAGTACTGCATTTTGGACTCTTTTGTTGACCATGATGGCTGCTCCATTTCTTCTGAGGGATTCCTGCCCACAGTAGTAGATATAATGGTCATCTGAGTTAAATTCACCCATTCCAGTCCATTTTAGTTCACTGATTCCTAGAATGTCGATGTTCACCCTTGCCATCTCTTGTTTGACCACTTCCAATTTGCCTTGATTCATGGACCTGGCATTCCAGGTTCCTATGCAATATTGCTCTTTATAGCATCAGATCTTGCTTCTATCACCAGTCACATCCACAGCTGGGTATTGTTTTTGCTTTGGCTCCATCCCTTCATTCTTTCTGGAATTATTTCTCCTCTGACCTCCAGTAGCATATTGGGCACCTACTGACCTGGGGAGTACCTCTTTCAGTATCCTATCATTTTGCCTTTTCCTACTGTTCATGGGGTTCTCAAGGCAAGAATACTGAAGTGGCTTGCCATTCCCTTCTCCAGTGGACCACGCTCTGTCAGACCTCTCCACCACGTCTTGCCCGTCTTGGGTTGCCCCGCAGGCATGGCTTGGTTTCATTGAATTCGACAAGGCTGTGGTCGTAGTGTGATTAGATTGACTAGTTTTCTGTGAGTTTAGTTTCAGTGTGCCTGCCCTCTGATGCCCTCTGATGCCCTCTTGCAACACCTACCATCTTACTTGGGTTTCTCTTACCTTGGGTGTGGGGTATCTCTTCACGGCTGCTCCAGCAAAGCACAGCCGCTGCTCCTTACCTTGGACGAGGGATATCTCCTTACCGCCGTGGTTCCTGTCCTTCAACATGGGATAGCTCCTCTAGGCCCTCCTGCGCCTGCGCAGCCATAGCTCCTCAGGATGCTCCTCCTGGTCGCCGGCCCTGGCTCGGGCGTGAGTGGCTCCTCCCAGCTGCCGCCCTTGGCCTTGGGCGCAAGGTGGCTTCTCCCAGCCGCCCCTGACCTCGGACGCAGGGTGTCTCCTCCAGGCTGCCGCCCCTGACCTCGGACATGGGGTAGCTCCTCTCGGCCTTTCCTGCAGCATCACAACCTGGCACTCTAGGCTGCTGCCCCTGACCTCAGACGTGGGATAGCTCCTCTCTGCCAGGCTTAGTGCACCGGCTCTCGCACCCGAAAACGACATAATGATCTCTGTTCGTCTCCAAGGCAAACCATTCAATATCACAGTTATTCAAGTCTATGCCCCAACCAGTAAAGCTGAAGAAGCTGAAGTTGAACGGTGTTACGAAGACCTACAAGACTTTTTAGAACTAACACCCAAAAAAGATGTCCTTTTCATTATAGGGGACTGGAATGCAAAAGTAGAAAGTCAAGAAACACCTGGAGTAACAGGCAAATTTGGCCTTGGAATGCGGAATGAAGCAGGGCAAAGATAATAGAGTTTTGCCAAGAAAATGCACTGGTCATAGCAAACACCCTCTTCCAACAACACAAGAGAAGACTCTACATGTGGACATCAGCAGATGATGAACACCAAAATCAACTGATTATATTCTTTGCAGCCAAAGATGGAGAAGCTCTATAAGGTCAACAAAAACAAGACCAGGAGCTGACTGTGGCTCAGATCATGAACTCCTTATTACCAAATTCAGACTCAAATTGAAGAAAGCAGGGAAAACCGCTAGACCATTCAGGTATGATCTAAATCAAATCCCTTATGATTATACAGTGGAAGTGAGAAATAGATTTAAGGGCCTAGATCTGATAGATAGAGTGCCTGATGAATTATGGACTGAGGTTCATGACATTGTACAGGAGAAAGGGATCAAGACCATCCCCATGGAAAAGAAATGCAAAAAAGCAAAATGGCTGTCTGAGGAAGCCTTACAAATAGCTGTGAAAAGAAGAGAGGTGAAAAGCAAAGGAGAAAAGGAAAGATAGAAGCATCTGAATGCAGAGTTCCAAAGAATAGCAAGGAGAGTTAAGAAAGCCTTCTTCAGCGATCAATGCAAAGAAATAGAGGAAAAAAATAGAATGGGAAAGACTAGAGATCTCTTCAAGAAAATTAGAGATACCAAGGGAACATTTCATGCAAAGATGGGCTCGATAAAGGACAGAAATGGTCTGGACCTAACAGAAGCAAAGATATTAAGAAGAGGTGGCAAGAATACACGGAAGAACTGTACAGAAAGGATCTTCAGGACCCGGATAATCATGATGATGTGATCACTAATCTAGAGCCAGACATCTTGGAAAGTGAAGTCAAGTGGGCCTTAGAAAGCATCACTACGAACAAAGCTAGTGGAGGTGATGGAATTCCAGTTGAGCTGTTTCAAATCCTGAAAGACGATGCTGTGAACGTGCTGCACTCAATATGCCAGCATTTTTGGAAAACTCAGCAGTGGCCACAGGACTGGAAAAGGTCAGTTTTCATTCCAATCCCAAAGAAAGGCAATGCCAAAGAATGCTCAAACTACTGCACAATTGCACTCATCTCACACACTAGTAAAGGAATGCTCAAAATTCTCCAAGCCAGGCTTTAGCAATACATGAACCGTGAACTCCCTGATGTTCAAGCTGGTTTTAGAAAAGGCAGAGGAAACAGAGATCAAATTGCCAACATCCACTGAATCATGGAAAAAGCAAGAGAGTTCCAGAAAAACATCTATTTCTGTTTTATTGACTATGCCAAAGCCTTTGACTGTGTGGATCACAATAAACTGTGGAAAATTCTGAAAGAGATGAGAATACCAGACCACCTGACCTGCCTCTTGAGAAATCTGTATGCAGGTCAGGAAACAACAGTTAGAACTGGACATGGAACAACAGACTGGTTCCAAATAGGAAAAGGAGTACGTCAAGGCTGTATATTGTCACCCTGCTTATTTAGCTTATATGCAGAGCACATCATGAGAAACGCTGGACTGGAAGAAACACAAGCTGGAATCAAGATTGCCGGGAGAAATATCAATAACCTCAGAAATGCAGATGACACCACCCTTATGGCAGAAAGTGAAGAGGAGCTAAAAAGCCTCTTGATGAAAGTGAAATGGAGAGCAAAAGAGTTGGCTTAAAGTTCAACATTCAGAAAACGAAGATCATAGAATCCGGTCCCATCACTTCATGGTAGAAGGGGAAACAGTGGAAACAGTGTCAGACTTTATTTTTTGGGGCTCCAAAATCACTGCAGATGGTGACCACAGCGATGAAGTTAAAAGACGCTTACTCCTTGGAAGAAAAGTTATGACCAACCTAGATAGTATATTCAAAAGCAGGGACATTACTTTGCCGACTAAGGTCCGTCTAGTCAAGGCTATGGTTTTTCCTGTGGTCAAGTATGGATGTGAGTTGGACTGTGAAGAAGGCTGAGTGCCGAAGAATTGATGCTTTTGAACTGTTGTGTTGGAGAAGACTCTTGAGAGTCCCTTGGACTGCAAGGAGATCCAACCAGTCCATTCTGAAGGAGATCAACCCTGGGATTTCTTTGGAAGGAATGATGCTAAAGCTGAAACTCCAGTACTTTGGCTATCTCATGAGAAGAGTTGACTCATTGGAAAAGACTCTGATGCTGGGAGGAATTGGGGGCAGGAGGAGAAGCGGACGACCGAGGATGAGATGGCTGGATGGCATCACGGACTCGATGGACATGAGTTGAGTCCTCTCCAGGAGTTGGTGATGAACAGGGAGGTCTGGCGTGCTGCAGTTCATGGGGTCACAAAGAGTCGGATATGACTGAGTGACTGAACTGAACTGAACTGAACTAGTATGATTTAATTGTTTCCAACACAAAGGAGACTTCAAACCTAAATTACCATAGCCTGGTGTTATCTATATAAATCTATCTCATAATTGTGGGAGATTTTTTTCTCTTTTGTTGAAACTTTTTTGGTTGCTCTGATTGAGCTTGAGTAATAGAATAAAGTTCAAATTTATGGCCAGAGTCAGAGCAGGCATTTTTAATTGGCCTGGTGAGGGGATCTCATCTAGTAATATCACAGTGACCTGAATATGACTACAATTTTTTTTTAAGTAAATATTTTTTTGGGCCAGCCAGTAGAGTCTTGTAGTAAAGAAATTTACCAGAGTAACCCAGAGCTAGACACAGGTAATTGGCCACAAACCCAACAATTGGATTGATTTTTAAAACTAGCATAGGATCAGGCCTATGGTAGAAAAGCATTTGATTTATATACAAAGGTCTAAGAAGTCAAGAAACCATTATAAATGATCATATGAATCAGGTCCAGCATCTTGGGCAAGTTGTCCACCTCTGATGTCGTCTTTTCATCCTGGTGTAGTGTAGTTTTCCCTGATAAAAAAGTCTGTCTATTCAGGTTGGAGACAGTCCCTTAAACTATGTCTTTTTTTAGTCCTGGTTGTAGTTCATGAGGCATCTGATCTTCATCCAAAGATAGATTACTGAGATAAGCTTCAGAAACAAACTTAGGGTATTCTTTAAGAATTTAATTAAATTTTACATTAATATTACATAACAGCAAAGAACTATCTAAGAAATAAGTCTTACTACCTCTATTGGTAGACCTCCATTAACAAACTGGGATTTAACATTTATTGAAACATCTTTTTTTCTAAAGTTACCCTAATTTTTATCAAATATAACCAAATTAGGGCTAGTTTGTTTGCAAAATAGGTCTGTTTTCACTAATTTTGGTCTGATGATTTATATAACCATAATTGATTATAGACTTTTTATTTTGTTGAAACATTTATAGAGTCTCAGACTGAACTTTTAAAATAAAACAGGGCTGGGAAACTCACACCAAAGGCTTATCACAGATTTTGTCTAACAAATCTAAGTGAATTTTTCCCTTTTTAAGGTCTCAAAAATTTCTTGAGATTTTTGTACCCATGAGATAAACTGTTTAACTCATCTGATAAACTTACTGGAAACCTAAGAATTTCCAATTTTTGGAGGAGTCAGATAGAGAAAAAATATAATTGTTTTGTTTATAACATTTAATTTTACCAAAGTATTGTCATAATTAGTTTGAGAAGAAGGTTTTCTCTACTCCTGGAAAACATAAGTTTCAAACTCGTAATTTTTCAGACAGAAACCATAAAAGTTATAAGCATATTCGCTGGTTCATTTAGTCTTTTGTTAACTTTTGTGAAGTCATCAGGTTTTTTATTAGAATACCAGGACATGTCAAAATGTTAAGAACTCCATATAATTTTTAAGATATCTGTATTAGTAATTTTACCATACATTATAACATGAGTGGATTTATTACTCATTTGATCATCTTTTTTATGTAACTTAACCAACCAAATAAACAGTTTAATATCTCTCTTTGGGATGTTTCAGGGGCCTTCTGAAGCACCCCAAAGTTAGCTAGAGGTCAAAAGAACTTCAAAAGAATTTGATTTAGGAAGTTTTATCAAAAAGATCAATTAAAAGGGTTTAGAACATTTGGTCAGATTTAGTCAATGTTGATGGGTGTATCATTTAGCTTGTTGATATGTCACAATGGGTGTAAATACCAAGGCTCAAGGTCTAGTGAAAGTCAGCTCCGCCGTCTTGGACCTAGTTGACTCTAACCAGTATTTTTATGGCTGTGTCATCTTTAACAAAATCTATTTATCTAACTAATTGTAATCCAATTTTAGAGAATCCTAATCATAACATAACTCTTTTTGGTATTTTTTTACACCTCTTTTTTTTTTAACTGAAAACACACTTTTCGCTTTTTTTTTTAGCAACCAAGAACTAACTTTTATATTAGTATTTTATAGATTGGTGAGCATAAATACCAGTGATAATTTTTAAAACCCTTGTTTTTTTAGAACACTTTAGGATGGCACCAAACATTATTTACTTATAGTTTCAAATTCCTTTATTTTTCTGTAAAAGTAAATTAGTGTTTAGTAGTAAATGTTTTAAAACCTTATTTTATTTGTAAATGACCTAACTATTCAATAGACTTCTCACACTTAGCACACTGAGCACAACCCTTAGAAATTCAAAGTTTTGCCAATCTGGAGAGACTATTTTAGACAGATATTCTTAAAGAATAATTATTCTTAATAGAGCGTATCTGAAAGCTCATATCTCATTTACATCTTTTTAGAAGTTTTTTCACTCGAGGTGATTTCCTTGTTGACAAACTTGTAACTGATATGATAATATTTAGCTTATAATAAACCTAGGTACAATGAAAATATTTTACTTAATGTTAATTGCTCTAAGACATGTCTATATTAGATCAACAAACAAACATTAATATCAGGTATTTAATACTGAATATTTCCCAGTTGACATGAACCTGGAATTTATTGTGTAATTCAGAATTATTTGATTTGTAAGCACTTACCTTTCTTTAAGCCAATTAAATAGAGCTCATTTACAAACTAACCTCAAAAATATTACCCAGAGACAAAGACATACCAAGACATATTTAGACAGACACAGTGCAAGATCTAGCTTCCTTTTTTAAGTTTAGTCACGAATTAGATATTACAATATAAAATTTACTAGTTCATAAAAAAACAGTTGAAATAAATAAAATTTTTTAAGTCTTTTACCCCTTTTCCCTCAGTCTCAGGAGTTAGAGATGGTCTAGATAAGTGTTCCTAACAGCCCTGGTCTCAAGGCACAGGGAAAGAAAATCAAGTTCTAACAAAATGGCAGCAGGTCTAAACCAAATGGTGGCCAGACAAAGCAAAATGGCCATCAGAAATCACAACACAGAACAGAGTTAAAACACACATATATAAACCTGGCAGTCCTCATCAGACACTCCCTTAAATACAAGAATACAGTCTCTCAGAAAACCTCCTATAGAGACACAGAACTTCAGATCCAAGTACTGACAGTTCAAAGATTTCAAAGGGAGGAAGGGAAGCCAGGTTGAAAGAAGAAAGGGGAGGATGTGGGAGAGAGGAGCAAAAAGGGTGGCCTTACAGACATCTCCTGCCACCTGCAGATACCCAGGCATTATGGGACTTTACCCTGGGCCTCCAGAGAAGGGAGGACTGGAACTTGGCCCTACCAGAAATCAGACCAGACCAGAACCAGAATTCGAGTTCTTTGCCAAGAGAAGTTCATCAGTCTCCAATCCTCAGCTCAGGCTGAGGCCCTTCGACCAGATTCCTGCGTCCAGGACCAGAGGACTAGAAAAATGGGGAAGGATAGAAAGAGTTAAGGAGAGGAAAGAGAGAGGGAAGGGGAGGAAAAACGGGGAAGGATAGAAAGAGTTAAGGAGAGGAAAGAGAGAGGGAAGGGGAGAGAGGTCAATAAAGTCTCTTGTTTCTTACCTGGTTGGGGCACTCTGGCCAGTTGTCCACGTCAGGAGGGGACCAGGGACAAAAGGGTCCCAGTTGTGGCAGCTGGGTCTGGTCCATTGGCAGGCAAGCTGGCCCCTGAGTACCTCAAGTAGTCAGGATGTCAGTCTCAGTGAAGAAGAGTCCCACCAGAGTCACCATTTGTTGCAGGAAAGCAGACCCCTTCCAGGGCCCGAAACTGGGCTCTTGTCTAACACTCAAATGAATTGTCCGAGCAGACACATGTGCTGACAAAGCAAGAGATTTTACTGGGAAAGGGCACCCGGGTGGAGAGCAGTAGGGTAAGGGAACCCAGGAGAACTGTTTTGCTGCATGGCTTGCAGTCTTGGGTTTTATGGTGATAGGATTAGTTTCTGGGTGGTCTTTGGCCAATCATTCTAATCCAGAGTCTTTCCTGGTGGTGTACACATCGCTCAGCCAAGATGGATGCTAGTGAGCAGGATTCTGGGAAGTGGACGGACACGCGGTGTCTCCTTTTGACCTTTCCTGAACTCTTCTGGTTGGTGGTGGCTTAATAGTTCCGTATTCCTTATCAGGATCTCCTGTCATAAAACAATTCATGCAAATAGTTACTATGGTGCCTGGCCAGGGTGGGCGGTTTCAATCAGTGTGCCGTCTTTGACTTTCTTCACAAGAATACTATTTGACAAAGAAAAGGTTTTCTAAAGGTTTGTTTGGGGCTTATATATTTAGGAAAAGCCAAAAACATTTTAAAGACTTCCTCAATGTTATGAAGATATTTTGTGACAAGTGAACATCATAGTAATTTTTCCAAGAACAAGTACACAGTTTTGTTTTTGGTATAGAGGTAATGAGAAATAAATATGGTAGACATAGATGTCGAAGAATTACAGAGATGCCACAATATAATGAGAAAAGTCTCTGAAGTACCAGGACAATGAGATGAATAACTGGCCTTTGAAAACATCATTGTTTTTTTTTAAAATAAATCTTACCCTCTCATTCCCCTCCTGTGGACTCGAGTCTGTTCTCTACATCTGCCTCTCCATCTCTTCCCAGCCGCATTCACATATATACACCAAAACGTGTAAAATGGATAACTAGTGGGAACCTGTTGTATAGCACAGGGAGCTCAACTCGGTGCTCTGTGACAAGCTAGAGGGTTGGGATGGGGTGGACAGGAGGCAGGCTCAAGAAGGAGGGGATATGTGCTTATATGCAGCTGATTCACACAGCTGTACAGCAGAAACTGACCCAACATTGTAAAGCAATTATCCTCCAACTTAAAAAAGATAAAATACAATTTGTAAAAATATTTTAAATAAATAAATAAATTCTGACTTGTAGGAGGACTGGGTATAAGTGAAGGCATTCTTGTTCCCTTGCCCTTCCTCTTATATCCATAAGATTATTGTTTAAAATACTTAAAAACAGCCCATGTGAGCAAAAGGGTTAAACACCTTCTGGATTCCAATATGAATCTCTACCATTCCCAGTATTTCTGGAAAAAGATAAGCAGACAGCACTGTTATAACAGCCAACATGAAATTCAGATGCAAACAAGGAAAAGACCTCCTTTCCAGAAGGCATGTTGCTGCCACAGGACTAGAAATTGGCCTCATAGGCTGTCAAAACAATGTTGCTGGGCTCTCTAGTGTTTTAATGGGAATGCTGGCACAAGATCTATGAGGAAGCAACTGGATTAATACACAGTCTAAGCATAGCATCATGTTCCAGTACCTGGTGCAAGAGTAGTCCACGAGAGTTACTGCCAAGTTCATATAAGATTAAAAATAGATCCCCATTAAGTGGAATACCCCAGCACAGGCTTGAGTTTAAATGGAGATGACAAAAATAGAAATGACTTTGGTTGCCATATTACTAAACTCCTCATACGGCTTCCTTCCAATTTCCTTAGTAATATTTCGCTTTCTGTCTCTTTTTATTTTGACCCAGTGGCATGTGGGATCTTAGTTTTCCCAACCAGGGACTGAACCTGTGCACTTTGCAATAGTCCTAACCACTGGACCACCACAGACGCCACTTAATAGCATCTCCTGACCAAGTTAGCACCAGATGCCAAGTTATATTCCTTTCTGAAATATAAAGGCAATATAATCAATGACTTTGTTTCCCCAGTCAGGAGTAAACATCACTGTCTGTGTAGGTGCAGGTTTATTATAACATACGCAAAATACCAAATACCACCAAATCTATTCCATCCTGGGCATTCTGGAACACAGAGCTCAGACAGCCATCTTTAATAACCTAAATTATATTAAGATAAAAGAAAAAATAACATAACTAAAAGAGTTTGGGAGTATGTGTGCATGCAGGTTCTGTAGTAAATTTGACATAAACAAGAGATTCTGAGCTAAATGCTAAGAGAAACTAGAGGGTTCTGAGGTAAAACCTGATGGAAACTCGAGGGTTCTGAAGTGAATTCTGACAGAACAGAGGATGTTCTGAGGTTAAGTTCTGACAGAAACTTGAGGGTTCTGAGGTAAAATCTGATAGAATCTTAGGACATTCTGAGGTAAAATCTGACAGAAACTAGAGGGTTCTCAGGTAAAATCTGACAGAAACTAGAGGGTTCTCGGGTAAAATCTGACGGACAGAATCTTAGGACATTCTGAGGTCAAATCTGACAGAAACTAGGGGGTTCTGAGGTAAAATCTGACAGAAACCTGGGGGTTCTGAGGTAAAATCTGGCACAAACTAGAGGGTTCTGAGGTAAAATCTGACAGAACCTGGGAATTCTAAGGTAAAATGTAACAAAATGGACAGGGTTTTGCAGCAAAATTTGACAGAAACTGGAGGGTTTTTAGCTAAAAATCTTATAGAAACTTGGATGTTCTAAACATAGTGTAAGTGAAGGTAAAATCTCTCAGTCATGTCCGACTCTTTGTGACCCCATGGACTATGCAGTAGTCCATGGAATTCTCCAAGCCAGAATACTGGAGTGGATAGATAGCCTTTCCCTTCTCCAGAGGATCTTCCCAACCCAGGAATCCAACCTGGTCTACCCACATTGCAGGATTCCTTACCTGCGGAGCCACAAGGGAAACCCAAGAATACAGGACTGGGGAGCCTATCCCTTCTCCAGGGAATCTTCCTGACCCAGAAATTGAACCGGGGTCTCCATGCAGGCAGATTCTTGATCAAGTGACCTATCAGGGAAGCCCTAGAACTTAGTATGTTTTGTGGTAAATCTAACGGAAAGATGGAGGTCCTGAGGTGAAGTGGACTGAAAGTAATTTTTGTTGTGAATTTGGTGGGAAAGAAGGATCTTTTGTGGTGAAATTAGATCAAACAGAAAATAGAGCTTCTAGGTTATTCTCACAGAAAGAAGCAATTTTCAAACAGGGAAACAGAGATTTCTGAGGGAAGCCTGTCTGGGAAAAAGTCTATTTCTGACTGAAAGTCAGGGATTTCTGATAGAAGGAAATTTCCAAGGAATACCTGACAGAAAGAAGATTTTTCACAGAATAAAAGGTGATTTCTGAGGAAGTTCTTACAGTAAGAAGATACATGACCCAAAAGGACATCTCTGAGGGATTTTTAATGAAAGTTGGAGATTTCTGACTGCAAGATTTCTGAGGGAAACCTTACAAAAAGACGGAGATTTCTGTCTGAAAGAAGGATATTTCTGAGCGTACTTTGACTAAAAGAAGAAAATTTCTGAGGAAATTTTAACAGAATACAGAAATTTTCTGAGGGAAAGAAGATTTCTGAAGGAAAAATGGAGATTTATGAGGAAAACAGGCAGATTCCTGAGGGAATTGTGAGGGAAAGAAGCAGATTTTTGAGGCAGAAAAAGAGATTGCTGAGAGAATTCTGAGGAAATGAGGAAATTCTGAGAGAAAGGAAATTTCTGAGGTAAATAATGAGATTTCTGAGGGAATTCTGATTGAAAGTAGATTTCTGAGAAAAAGTAAGAGATGTCTGAGGGAATTTTGAGTCAAGGAGAGTTCTGAGTCAATTTTGAGGGAAAGAACTGATTTCTGATGGAGAAGGAAATGGAAACCCACTCCAGTATTCTTGCCTGGAGACCCCATGGACAGAGGAGCCTGGTGGGCTACAGTCCACAGGGTCGCAAAGAGTTGGGCATGACTGAGCGACTACACTTTATTGATTTCTAAAACAAAGAAAGACACTTATGATAGAATTCTGAGGGGAAGGATGGAAATTTCTGGGCAAAGGGAGATTCTGAAGGAATTCTGAGGGAAAGAAGGAGATTCTGAGGGAATTCTTTAGGGAAGAAGGGGATTTCTGAAGGAATTCTGAAGAAAAGGAGGTGAGTTTGAGGGTTACTCGAAGGTGAGAGGGATCTGAGTGAATGTGGGTGAAAGGAATTCTGCTTGAGGGAGTATGTGAGGGAATTCTGAGGAAATGAGATTTACAGGGAATTCTGAGAGAAAGGTAATATTCCTTCTTTTATTTTTTATCTTAGTTATATATGCTTTATCTCTCTTTGTCTTTTTTTTAGTATTCTAGCTGAGATTTTGGCAATTTTGTTGATATTTTATCTTGTTTCATTGATTATTATTTTTCCATTCTCTATTTCATTTATATCTGCTCTATATTATTTTCCTCCTTCTATGCAGTATTGGATATTTTGTATCCAATACAAAATGCTTTATAGAATTGAACTTTACTTCCACCACCAGACACATCTACAACTGGGTGTTGTTTTCCCTTTGGCTCAGCCTCTTCATTCCTTCTGGAGCTATTTCTCTACTCTTCTCCAGGAGCATATTGGGCACCTACCAACCTGGGGAGTTCATCTTTCAGTGTCATATCTTTTAGTCTTTTCACACTGTTAATGGGGTTCTCAAGGCAAGAATGCTGAAGTGGTTTTCCATTCCCTTCTCCAGCGGACCATATCATACCCATTCATCTTAGTGGCCCCACACAGCATGGCTCATGGTTTCATTAAGTTAGACAAGGCTATGATCCATGTGATCTGTTTGGTTATTTTTCTGTGATTGTGATTTTCATTCTGTCTGCCCTCTGATGGATAAAGATAAGAGGCTTGTAGAAGCTTCCTGATAGGAGGGACTAGCTGTGGGGAAAACTGCATCTTGTTCTGGAGGACATGCTAAGTAAATCTGGAATCCCATTTTCTGCTAATGGATGTGGCTGTGTTCTCTCCCTGTAGTTTGGCCTGAAGCAACTTCCTTCAAAAGGACTTATGCCAGCATGCCCTGGCTCCCAGGACTATTATACTCAGTGTCCCTGACTCCAGAGGATGTCACTGTAAACCCAGACCTCCACCAGAGACTCCAGGACACTCACAGACAACTCTGGCTCAGTCTTTTGTGGGGTCATTGCTCATTTCTCCTGGGTCCTGGTGGGCACAAGATTTTGTCTGTATCCCTAGTCCTGTGGAAGTTCTGTAATCAAACCCCACTGGCCTTCAAAGTCAATTCCCTGGGGGATCTCAGTCCCTTTGCTGGATCCCCAGGTTGGGAAAATGGTTGTGGGCCCTAGGAACTTTTGCAGCAGTGTGAGAACTTCTTGGGAAGTTCTCCAGTGTGTGGTTTATCTGACTGGTGGCTGTATGGTGGGGCTAATGACAACCTCCTCTACGAGGACTTATGCCACACACCAAGCCAACCAGTTCTGCTGCAGCCAAAGTCCCTGTCCCTGTGTCAGGCCATTGCTGACCCATGCCTCTGCAGGAGACACTCAGACACTCGAAGGCAGGTCTGGCTCAGTCTCTTGTAGAGGTCACTGTTCCTTTCCCTGGGTCCTGGTGTGCACAAGGTTTGTTTGCACCTTCAGAGAGTTTCTGGTGGGTGTGAGATTTGACTCTAAAAGTGATTGCACATCTCCTACAGTCTTGCTGGGGCTTCTCTTTTGCCCTTGGACATGGGGTATCTCTTTTTGGTGGGATCCAACATTCTCCTGCCCAAGGTCGTTCAGCAGCAAGTTGAGATTTTGGGGTTTTGCAGATCAGCACATGTCCTTCTACTCTGCCAACATGGTAGACACATCTGTTTCCGCAGCCATGTCAAAGCAGCCCCTTGGCATAGCCTCACTGCTGCAGTCCTCTGCTTGTCCCTGGAATCTTTGCGGGAGCTTCTATCTCCAGGTCCCAACCTGCTCTGCAGGCCGAAGCTTGCTAGGCAGGGACTTGTGTGGGCTTCTCTCAGCATCCTGAGTTCACCGTCTGTGTCACAGGGCTTGTGTGTACGTCTCTCGGCTCTCCAAGTCTGCTTTCTGCCCCCACAGGGCTTGTGTGCTCCTGTTTGTGGTCAACAAGAGATGGCAAGAGTGAACATTGACATTTTAGGAATCAGTGAACTAAAAAGGACTGGAATGGGATGAGTGAATTTAATTCAAATGACCATTATATCTACTACTGTGGGCAAGAATCCCTTAGAAGAAATGAAGTAGTCCTCATATTCAATGAAATAATCTGAAATGCAGTACTTGGGTGCAATCTTAAAAATGACAGAATGATCTTTGCTCATTTCCAAGGCAAACCATTGAATATCACAGTAATCCAAGTTGATGCTCCAATCACTAATGCCAAAGAAGCTAAAGTTCAACAGTTTTATGAAGACTTACAAGACCTTTTATAGAACTAACACACACAAAAAGATGTTGTTTTTACCATAAGGGACTGGAATGCAAAAGAAGTCAAGAGATACCTGAAGTAACCAGCAAGTTTGGCATTGGAGTACAAAATAAAGCAAGGCAAAGGCTAAAAGGGTTTTTCTGAGAGAACGCACTTGTCATAAAAAGCACCCTCTTCCAACAACACAAGAGACTACTCTACACATGGACATCACTAGATGGTCAATACCAAAATCAGATTGATTATATTCTTTGCAGCCAAAGATGGAGAAGCCCTATACAGTCAGCAAAAACAAGACCAGGAGCTGACTGTGGCTCAGATCATGAACTCCTTATCACAAAATTCAGGCTTAAATTGAAGTAGGGAAAACCACTAGGCCATTCAAGTATGACCTAAATCAAATCCCTTATGATTATACAGTGGAAGTGACAAATAGATTCAATGGATTAGATCTGAGAGACAGAGTGCCTGAAGAACTGTGGACAGAGGTTCATGACATTGTACAGGAAGTGGTGATCAAAACCATCACTAAGAAAAAGAAATGCAAAAAGGCAAAATGATTGTCTGAGGAGGCCTTGCAAATAGCTGAGAAAGAAGAAGTGAAAGGCAAAGGAGAAAAGGAAAGATATATCCATCTGACTGCAGAGTCCCAAAGAATAGCAAGGAGAGATAAAAAGCCTTCCTAAGTGAACAATGCAAAGAAATAGAGGAAAACAACAGAATGGGAAAGACTAGAAATCTCTTCAAGAAAATTAGAGGTACCAAGGGAACATTTCATGCAAAGATGGGCTCAATAAAGGACAGAAATGCTATGGACCTAACAGAAGCAGATGATATTAGGAAGAGGTACCAAGAATACACTGAAGAACTGTACAGAAGGTCTTCATGATCAGATAACCACGATGGTTTGATCACTCGCCTAGAACCAGATATCCTGGAGTGTGAAGTCAAGTGGGCCTTGGGAGGCATTACTATGAACAAAGCTAGTGGAGGTGATAGAATTCCAGCTGAACTATTTCAGATCCTGAAAGATGATGCTGTTAAACTGCTACAGTCAATATGCCAGAAAATTCGGAAGACTCAGCAAATGGCCACAGGACTGGGAAAGATCAGTTTTCATTCCAATCTCAAAGAAAGGCAGTGCCAAAGAATGTTCTAACTACCACACAATTACACTCATTTCACATGCTATCAAGGTAAGGTTCAAAATTCTTCAAGCCAGGCTTCAGCAATACTTGTACATCTGGTGTACAGTGGATGTACAAACTGGATTTAGAAAAGGCAGAAGAACCAGAGATCAAATTGTCACCATGCACTGGATTATAGGAAAAGCAAGAGAATTCCAGAAAAACATCTTTACTTCTGCTTCATTGACTACATTAAAGCCTTTGTGTGGATCACAACAAACTGGAAAATTCTTAAAGACGTGGGAATACCAGACCACCTTACCTTCCCCCTGAGAAACCTGTATGCAGGCCAAAAAGCAACATTTAGAACCAGAATGGAACAACAGACTGGTTCAATATTGGGAAAGGAGTACATCAAGGTTATATACTTTCACCCTGCTTGTTTAACTTATATGCAGAATACATCATGCAAAATACCAGGCTGGATGAAGCACAGGATGGAATCAAGATTGCTGGGAGAGATAACAACAACCTCAAATATGCAGGTGATACCATCTTAATGACTGAAATTGAAGAGGAGACAAAGAGCCCCCTTGATGAAGGTGAAAGAGGAGAGTGAAAAAGCTGGCTTAAACTCAAAATTTTAAAAAGTAAAATCATGGCATCTGGTCCCATCACTTCATGGCAAATAGATGTGGAAACAATGGAAACAGTGGCAGATTTTCTTTTCTTGGGCTCCAAAATCACTGTAGACTGTGACTGCAGCCATGAAATTAAAAGACCCTTGCTCCTTGGAAAGAAAGCTATGATAAACCAAGACAGTGTATTTAAAAAGCAGCAACATCACTTTGCTAGCAAAGGTCCATCTAGTCAAAGCTATGATTTTTCTAGTAGTCATATACAGATGTGAAAGTTGGACCATAAGGAAGGTTGAGTGCTGAAGAATTGATACTTTAAAATTGTGGTGCTGGAGAAGACTCTTGAGAGTCCCTTGGACAGCAAGGAGATCAAACCAGTCAATCCTAAAGGAAATCAACCCTGAATATTCATTGGAAGGACTGATGCTGAAGTTCTAATAATTTGTCCTCCTGATGCTAAGAGCCAACACCTGGGAAAAGACCCTAATGCTGGGAAAAATTGAAAACATGAGGAGAAGAGGGTGACAGAATGAGATGGTTGTATGGCATCACCAACTCAATGGACATGAGTTGGAGAAAACTTTGGGAGATGGTGAAGACTGGCATGCTGCAGTCCACAGAATCACAAAGAGTTGGAAACAACTTAGCGACTGAACAACAACGTGGAATATTCATGATCTATTGAATCTGGCTTCTCTGGCTTTCATATTAAACATGAAGAAAGTAGAGGCTCTTACAGTAAAGAGAAACTAGCAAGATAGTGAATGAGCTAGAATCAGACTCCACAGCCACTCAGATTTCATCTTGTTGGCAGGTGCTAAAGTATCTTAAATGTTTGATAGAATTCACCAGGGAACTCATCTGGCCTTGGTGATTTCTGTTCTGGGAGATTATGAATTATTGACTCAATTTTTTTAGTAGATATGGCTCTATTTACATCATCTGAATAAGGATACTCATTACTCTTTATAAGTTGAGAAACCGAAAATATTCTTTCATACTCTGATGGATTTTCAAATTTTCTTTATTTCATATTCTAATTTAAATTAAGCATTTTTGGCTTTGCTTATATATTTTCTTAGAATTATATATATCTAATTTAATTCTTACCTCAAAATACTAGTGAAAGGAAAAACAAAAAAATGAGATCTATTTCATTTATTATTTTTCAGATTTGACAGAACAGGACCCTACAATATTGTATTACATCACAATCCAGTATATACAGAATAATACCTCCCAATAGACCTTTTGCAAACATTAGCTTAAGGTTTTTTTTCAAATCTATAATTCTGTGAGGTGTTTTAGTTCTCAGTTACTTCTGATTCAGGCCTTCTTTATCCTCATAAGGTAATTGATGTTAAAAAAAAAAAAAAGAGAGAGTTACATTTCCTGACATTTTTCTCAGGTTAATCTTCCCTCAATCTTCAAAGAAGGGTAATTAAAGCTCCTATTAACTGAACATCGCTAGGAATTGAACATATGCTAGGAATCACCACAATTAATCTTTAAAAGACATATTGAGGTGAAAGATAGAACTTACTATGCAAGCAAAGTTTTTTTAACAGCTTTATTGAGGTAAAATTGGCATACACAAATATGCAAATATTAGAGGATGCAGTTTGGTAAGTTTAAGCACATGTATGTTCCCATTATACCATCTCTACAGTTAAGATAGTGAGGTTATCCATCAGCCCTAAGTTTCCTGTTGCTCTCTTGTCATCCACCCATCTCAATCCTTCCCTGCCCCCGACTCCCATCCAGACAAGCGTTGATCTGCTTTCTGTCACTAGAGATGAATGTGCATTTTCTAGAGTTTCATATAAATGGAGTCATAAAATACGCACTCTTTCTATCTGGCTTCTTGCACTCAGCATACTTACTTTGAGAGATTTATACACGTCCATTGTCTGTATCTGTGTGTGTGTGTGTGTGTGTGTGTGTGTGTGTGTGTGTGTGCGTGTGTGTTCATTCAGTCACTCAGTTGTGTCCAACTCTTTTGCAGCACCATGGACTATAGCCCACCAGGCTCGTCTGTCTGTTGGATTTTCCAGGCAAGAATACTGGAGCAGGTTGCCATTTCCTACTCCAGAGGATCTTCCTGACCCAGGGATCAAACCTGCCTTATGTCTCCTGCTTTTGTAGGTAGGTTCTTTACCACTAATGCCACCTCCTTTCTTGTAATTTTATCTCACCATGACTAGAGACACAGATGTAGAGAACAAAAGCAAGCATACCAAGGGAGCAAAAGGGGGTGGGATGAATTGGGAGATTAGGACTGACATGAATATACACACTGCTATGCAGAAAATCGGAGAAGGCGATGGCACCCCACTCCAGCACTCTTGCCTGGAAAATCCCATGGACAGGGGAGCTTGGTGGGCTGCAGTCCATGGGGTCGTGAAGAGTCGGACACTACTGAGGGACTTCACTTTCACTTTTCACTTTCATGCATTGGAGAAGGAAATGGCAACCCGCTCCAGTGTTCTTGCCTGGAGAATCCCAGGGACAGTGGAGCCTGGTGGGCTGCTGTCTATGGGGTCACACAGAGTCGGACACGACTGAAGCGACTTAGCAGCAGCAGCAGCATGTATAAAATGCATAACTAATGAGAACCTACTGTGTAGCATAGGGAACTATACTCAGTGCTGTGCAGTGATCTCAATGGGAGGGAAAGCCAAAAAAGAGGGGATATATGTATGTGTATATATATACCTGATTCACTTCGCTGTATAGCAGAAGCTAACACGACATTGTAAAGCAACTATACGCCAATAAATTTTTTTTTAATCATCAGGATAAGCATTTCATTGAAATATGTAGGAATACCAAAGTATTTACCTTCACTAGTGTCTCCTTTGCTTAAAGATAAAAATCCCAGTTTTCCCCTGAGTTGAAAAGAGTAAGTAAACATGTTTCCTAAACCTTCCGTTGAAAAGCCGTGTGCTTAGAAGGCACTGAGCCTCAAACTAAGTGGTTATAAAAAATGCCTGGAGAGCTAATATTAAATGCAGAATCCCAGGCTTCATCTCCAGAGATCTGGCTCAGTAGACCTGAGGTGGGGCCCAAGATAGTCAGTGTTTTATCATTTCCCCAAGTGTTCCTGATACAGATGATTCTAGACCACTGCATGAGAAACCCTACAGACTAATGGAAAAGCAGCTGTGCCCTGAGCACGTTAAAACCTAACAGTTAGACTCTAATGTTCCTACAGGTAGTCCTTCTAGAGAAACTGGATAGAGCAGCTACATGGAAATTGTTAAATACTCTGTTTCAGGGAAATATGAATAATCCCATTTTTTTCTGCACTACAGAGAACTATCTTCTCAACATGAAACATGATTTCTTTTCTGAAAATAAAACTGTTGGCTTAAGTAGTCACACTGTATCATAATTCTATAACTAACGAAAATGACCTGAGAGCTTTAGGAACCATGAGGGCAAATAAATAAATTATATCCATTTGATGCTTCCAACATTTTCTCATTTCTATTTCCCATCCTGTCTTGGAGTTGAACTTTGGTAGCTAGGTCCCTTGAACTTCAAAGGAAATCCTAGTTAAAGGCTCAACGTTTTCAGTGTCATCACTAATGGTACTGTTATCATTGCTGACATGAACCTATGAACTACTAAACCAGGCTTGCCTTAATTCATATTAATCAAGATGTCAGATAGAGGCACTTACCCTATCTCCCATTTGACTTATAGGCCTCATATTTTCTATCCTTATAAAAGGTGCCATCCTATCAGTTGAAAATTGAACTGTGGCTTAAAGTCAAGTGGTTAAATCAATTAAAGCTATCCTTAGATGTTTAAGAACACAATGCTCAACTTATCACCTAGAAACTAGCATATCAGAAGAGAAAAACAAACACAGCCAGAAGAATTCATGAGGGACCATGTAACAGACAAACAGAAGGGGGCAGGAAAGAAGGTGAAAGATGTGGAGAAGGTAATTGAAGGTGGAAGAACGGGAAACTATCTTAGTGACATAGTGCCTCACAGAAGTCGTTCAATATATTTTGGGGGATTCCATAGAATTTTCTTAAGACTATAATCAAGTTGCTTACTCTATGGCCCTATTCCCACTGTAAGGTACTGATGGTTTTGCATAAGACTTATGATTGAAATAACCTAGAATGTATTATATCTACACATTTAACAGAGGCAACAAAGAAAATAGATGCTTCATTCTTTCAACAGAATCTTTACCAGGAGGCAAACTGAGAGGGGAGCTGATGGTAGACCTATAGGAATTAAATGACTATTCCAAAAGAAAGTTAAGCCTTGTTACATTCTGTTTCCTTAATTCTACCTCAGTGTCCAAAGAACCTAACAAATGTATAATCAATAGAAGCTGTCTTTCTCACATTTATCATCTCATAAGATGGTGTGATGGAACGAAAAACCAGAAAGTGGTGGAATGGGAAAGCGGTGTGGAGAATTTTTGATAGAGCAAAAAATTTGATTGTCTTATTTCTGAATGCACCTTTAAATACTGATGGAGCAAAAGCCAATTTATCTTAAACCCAAAACCTTAAGCTTCAGGGACACTTACTTGTCATTTTAGAGAGGAATGACCAGGTTTGTAGGAAATGTATCCAAGAACTTCAGAGCATCTCTCGACTTTAACTGTATAATAATGATAATAATTAAAATAATGAATAACAACTACTGAGGAATTAGTGTGTGCCAAGCACTAAGCTAACTGCTTCACCTGCATAATCTCAGCTAATCTAATCAAAAACACACTGGAACTTAAGGAGACAGATGTCACAACATTGTCAAAACTTAGTTATGATCTGGTTCTCCATCTATCACAGTTGTCAATCAATCAATTTATAGATCACAAGCAATTTGAAGGCAGTATGGCATCTCACTCATCTTTGTCATTTCCATAGCACCTAAAATATTAAGCTGTTGGTAAACTAAATGGTTGAATTATTTTATGTAATTTTGCTGTCTATTCTCTGACAATACTGGTAGCTGTGGAATACAAAGGATTAGAAAATACTCCCTAATTGCAATGTGTGTTTAAAAAGGGTAATTTAACAACTGGGAAAAAAAAATAACTGTAGGCAAGTAAAAAAACAGGGCGATACAAACCAAAAGGGCTTCCCTGGTGGCTTAGACAATAAAGAATCCACCTGCAATGCAGGAGACCCGGATCTGACCCACAGTTTGGGAAGATCCCCTGGAAAAGGGAATGGCAACCCACTGCAATATTCTTGCCCAGAGCATGAACATTCCATGAACAGAGGAGCCTGGTGGGCTAGAGTCCATGGGGTCACAAAGAGTTGGACAAGGTTGAGCACCTAACAGTTTCACTTCACTTTTCACAAACCTAAAACATTTCATCTTAATCTTATTTTATACAGGACATTTTGGCTAGAAGGAAAAAGGAACCTTAAGTCAATAATAATCTTTACTCCCAGAAAAGGGCATACTCATTTTTAAAATCTGATCTCTGTCATGGGATGAGGTATCAGGGGCACAGAGCCACTCTAATCCATTGTTGAGATGGTTCTGGATTTAGTGGTAGCCTTAGATCCAGTTTACCACTGGTTTCATGTCTTCAGCAGGATCTGGTGTATGAGCACTAGGGAGATACTGAGAGTTCCCTGTGCTTTCCAGCTGGATCCTCAGCTTTCCAAACTGCATGACGTTCATCTCCGGTGCCAACCATTAGGGGTCTGCTGCTATGGACTCAGGGAAAGTCTGGTGCACCAGATGGGGACTGGATGGGATGCCCTTTCAGCCCCAGGCCCTGTACCAGCCTTTGGCACTCGCTAAGAGCCCTGGTAGGAGGGGTGCTGATTCACTTTGTGACAAGGCTCCCTAGAGTTTTAATCCATCACAGCAGCCCACAGGTGGCTATCAAAAGCCCATTAAACATTGGACTGTTTTCTACTTACCCTAGTCAGTGGTGTATTTGCTTCTGAAAATAACCATGGGTCTCTTCTTTCCTAGGAAGGGCTTGTGATTCTTCAGAATTCACTAAATTTCAGTTTCTCTGCATCCTCAGCTCTCTGGTGAATTTTGAAAAAATAGGTAAGCAAGGATTTTGTAGCTTGTTTGGATTGTTCTTATTGTTGGTCAATGAATATTTATTAAGAGACTAGCATATGACATCTGAACTCTCTACCATGACCCGTCCATCTGGGGTGGCCCTGCATGGCATTGCTCACAACTTTATTGAGTTACACAAGGCGGTGATCCATGTGATCTTTTGGTTAGTTTTCTGTGACTGATCCTGGGAAAGATTGAGGGAAGGAGGAGAAGGGGATGACAGAAGGTGAGATGGTTGGATGGCATCACCGACTCAATGGACATGAGTTTGAGCAAACTTTGGGAAATGGTGAAGGACAGGGAAACCTGTCCATGTAATCACAAAAAGTCAGATACAGCTTAGCTACTGAATGACAAGAATATGATGTCTACTCACTTCTACAAACTTCTTTTTCACTATTCCCAACTCAGAATACACTCGCTTTTGTTACCCTGGTGGACTCTCCTGTCTTGAAATATGCCACGTGGCACCTCGTGGAAATGGCACCATCCTCCACCATCAGTTATACTTAAACCTAACCTGCCTAGTGAAGGGTTAGGGCACTTCCCCTACTTTCATGGTGTTGATCACCGGGAGAACGCTGCTGTGACAGCACAGGTATGTACATCTTCTCTTTCCAACAAAACGCATCCCTTTGAAGTCAAGGGCAATGTGGTCATCCTCACAACTTCTAGCAAAATGCTTTGAATAGAGTAGGGCTGATGGCGTCCTCGAAGAATCAAAGGACTCAAATATTTGTAGCAACCAACCAAATCCTAGGCTCCTGGTTCTTGGGTTTGTTTATGTCTTGGAATATGGCATCCTTTTCACTGTGAATCAGGGTTTCTACTGCTGCTGGTCTTAGGGGAACATAGCAGAGCGATGATGTTCAGCAGATGGATGATGTTCAGCAGATCAGAACTGCCCTCTTGCTGGTGTGTTGCCTCAGCGCTCACACACTTTCTCTGGCTCCTTGATGGCTGTAGTCCAGCTGATGGACTCATATCAGGTAGAATACTGACTATAGTAATAAACTAATGCCTCATTTCCCTTAGGTATAATTTTTTTAATTGAAGTATAGCTGATTTTTTATGACTTCCCAGGTGGTGAAGTGGTAGAGAATCCGCCTGCCAGTGCAGGAGTTGTGGGTTCAATCCCTGGGTCAGGAAGATCTTTTGGAGTAGGAAATCACAACCCACTTCAGTATTCTTCCCTGGAAAACTCCATGGACAGAGGATTCTGGTGGGAGGCAATCCATGGGGTCACAGAGCTGGACACGACTGACCGACTGAGCACACACAGTTGATTTATAATATGCTAGTTTCAGATTTAATTTGAAGGGGATAGAGATAGTCCTCCTAAAAATCAAGGTACGTGAGGCAGATGAATGCATAAAAACTTCAGACATCACCTTACAAGGAAAAATAGGAGGGGAAATAGAAGGCATCATCTTTCATGCATCCTTAGGAAAGGATTCAAAACATGTATTAAAAAATCATGCAATCTCTTAAAAATAAAATTTAAAATATACAGTTCCTACTTGAGGCTCAGATTTCTGAAAGAGCTGGGAAAGCAAGTGGCTTTCATTATTTCCTGAAGACTATGTGCCTTAGAATTAAAGAAATTAATTCTTATTTATTTAGGTGCTTCTACAAACAAATGGTAAATCATACTGCATATGATACTCAACTTTCTAACAGTTCACTTCATAGTGGGAACTTCTACACTGCCCCTAATAGATTTGTACCATTTTTCTCCTGGAAGAATTTTAGGCATGTTGAAGAATTCTTGCTATTTCACCAAAAAACCCAGCCACAT